>NC_090447.1:613470601-613597608 GCF_031143425.1 Pleurodeles waltl
TATGGTAGTAAAACCTCGAAGCGAGTCAAAAGGTTCATCAACCCATTCGCGTCTCCTTGTAGGTTTACTTATTAAGGTCCGACGCGCTAACAGAGATCATACCCTGAAACCTGTCCCAGGATGCTTGTTTCCGGTCCGGGGAGGACTTGGCCATGCAGTTCAGGCTGGACTATTCCCATTTGGAGCAGTGTCAAGACTGATTTTCATATGACTGGGTCCAAACTGGAATGGCATGGCGAGCAAAAAAAAACTATGAATCAAACCCATTCTGTCCATCATCTGTTATTTTTGCAGTAAAAGGTAGGACATTTAGGCACATATTTATACTTCTTTTGCGCCACATTTGCATAATTTCTTTATGCAAAAGCGTTGCAAACTTACAAAATATAATTGTATTTTCTAAGTTTGTGCCACTTTTGCTCGAAACAATTATGCAAATGCGGTGCAAAAGAAGTATAAATATAGGTCAGTGTGGTAAAAAGCACCAACATTTGTTTTGCACTACTTTGAGGGCTACTCCTCTCATAGGTTCATATTGGGGATTTCTTGTTAACCTTTAAAACTGTAATTCCAGATGGAGAAAGAGTAAGTAGTTCATGTTTCATATCATCAAAATAGTAATGATAGTGCCTTTCTAGGGGCAAATTTGGATTTAACATTACTGTTTTAGAAATGCCACTTTTAGAAAGTGGATATTTCTCTGCTCTTACAGCTATGTGTGCCTGCAGCCTATCTGAAACACACATCTACAGCTGCATTCCCTCAAGACAGCCACAAACACAGGAAGGGTAGGTGTGTCTAAGCACTCATCTGCATTCTGATGGCTCTTCCTGGGCAGAAAGGGAGGGAGGGAGGTGGTTACACTTACACCTGAATAGACAGTGCCTGTCCCCACACTAAGGGTTGATTAACCCCTACTGATAGGCTGGAGCCAGGGCTGGGAAGAAAGGGTCTCTCTGCACTTCAAAGACCCTTCTTTGAAGACATCCCCACTTCAAAGGCACAACTGGGTATGAGTACTGAGTCTCTGACCACACCAAATCAGACACTTCTGGACTTACAACTGGACTCTCAAAGAAGAACTGCTGTGCTGCATCAAGGAATATTACTCTGCTGGACTTCTAACCTGGAATGTCTGCTTTTCTGCTGTGCTGCCCGCCTGACTGCTGCTCTCTGACCCTGTTGAGGGACAGCTGGACTCTGCCATGCACCCCAAGTGATCTCCAAGGGCTTGCTGGCTTGCCTCCTGTTGGTTCAGAGTCAGGGAGATCAAAGTCTCTACCCCTGCTCCTGTGTCTTGTTCACTGGAAGTGGACCCAGATACCTGCACCAGAAAAATCAACACACCTCCAGTCTTCTTGGAGCAGACCTGGCACATTTACGTTGTTACAGGAGTAGGTCTGGTACATCGCTCTCGGAACCAGTGCTTCGCCTTGAGAGCCCAACGTCTGGAACCTCGCACCAATGTCACAGCAGCTTGGAGAAGTTGACACATCCCCTCCACAGCACAAAGAATCCTGGTGCATCGCACTTCAGAACCAACGCATCTAGACACAGCGCTTTATCTTTGGATTTGATGCATCGTCACCACTATGTGAAGAAATTCGATGCATCACCTCCAGTGTGGGCCCAACACGATGCATCGCTCAACACATTGCTCTTCTGCACCTCACATCTCATTATTGCGATCAGGATCAAGGCACTGTTCACCAGGCCTGCGTGGCTCTTTTCCCCAGCCTGATCTCCATCACGGTTGACCTGAACTGTTGACTTTGCCCTGGCCCAATGGGACCAGATAACCCTCATTGGTGCTTATTGCTTCTAAGCGCTAGAACTCTTTTTATTCTTTAAACATTTATAACTCGACTTCTACTTATTGGATTTTTGTCATTTTGGTCTTCATTTATGTATAATATTATTGTCTATTTCTATAACCTGGTGTATAGTTTTTTGTGGTGTTTTCATTGTATTACTGTGTGTTGAGTTGCACAAATACTTTACACATTGCCTCTTTAGATAAGCCTGACTGCTCTGTGCCAAGATCCCAGAGGGTGAGCGCAGGTTATCTTTTAATGTTTATCCGATTTATCCTGACTAGATGTATGGCTTCAGCTTGTACAGGGTATATATTCTGACAATCAGAACCCCAAATCTAAACCCTGGTGATCAGCAGTGAGGATAGAACTTGTATTTGTACAACACCAGATAGTAACTCAGTGTTCACTACTATTCTATACAAAAGACCAATTTGAGACATTTGCAATTCTCCCTAATTGGCTTTTTGATTATTTTGCTAAACCATGTCTCTCTCTGGAAAAGCAGCATCTGCACCTGCACCTGCGGCGACTGATTTTGAGCTGGCCAAGTTAAAGTCCTAGACTGTGGTCCAGCTTAAGAATTTTTGCAAGGGTTTCAAGTGTCCATTAAAGGCTTCACCCGGAAGAAGGAGCTGCAGAAGACTTTGAGATTTAGGGAAGGGACCTGTGATGCAGGAGCGGAGAGCCCAGAGGAGGAACAGCAAGAGATTGAGGATGATGAGGAGCTGATCCTGGATGCTGAGGTGGATCTGTGACTGCCTGTGGAGGGGGGCCATCTACGTCCTGAAAGCAGTGGTGGTTCCCAGAGCAGGGAGCAGTGTCTCATCAAAGAAGCTGACTCCAGAGAAGCTGGAGGACAGGAGGGAGGAGAGAAAGTTTGAGCTACAGCTTGCCAAGTTTGAGCAGGAACATAGCTTGCCAAGCTAAAATTGGAGAAGGAACAAGCTCTAGAGGAGTAGGTTGGCTCTTGAGGAGAGGGAAATGCCCCATGAGCTGAGCCTCGGAGAGCTGGACATCACATAACATCAAGTGGAATCCAGCAGTAATGGTGCATGCATAGCTGCAGTGTCTACTGATAAGACAAGGATCTGTATACCCAATGAATCGATCCCTATTTATGTCATGGGGGTGACATGGATAAGTAGTTTACAGCCTATGAAGTGACTCTAAGAGTGCACAAGGTCCCAGAGGAGTCCTGGGGGTGGTGGTCTATGGAGGTACATGCCCCAGTGGGGAGGGACACACTCCTTACAACAGAGGTGGGGACCAGACATGCTAAAGACCATATTAACCAGTAAGTTTGGACTGACCTCTGAGAAGCATAGGTAATGGTTCAAGGGCAGCCAAAAGATCTCATCACAGACATGGGTGGGTTTCTTGGATTAAGCTAGTAAGGCACTGGAGGACTGGGTGAGGGGCAGCTAGGCAGATGATTATTCAGGGCTGTACAACTTGATTTTGAAGGAGCACCTCCTTGATATATTTTTTCTAGAGCTACGCCAACACCTAGTTGATAGTACACTTTCTGACCCAAGGAAGCTTGCTAAGGAGGCAGACATCCCAGTCAGCACCAGATTGCACAAGGAGGTATTTGGGAGGACTCCCAAAAGGGTGATCAGGGTTCCCATCAGAAGAAAGAGGGGGGAGATAAAAAGAAGGAGTTCTCTCAAGCCCCCAAAACAACTCACAGGGGAAAGGGTCCTATTCCCAAGCTAATCACCAGAAACAAATCTACCCTGGCAAAAGTCAGCAGCCCACACCTCCCAAGTGTTATGAGTGTTTTGATTATGGACACCACAAGGGGGATCCGCGTGTCCAAAAAGAGCACAACCTCCTACTAGAGGAAAGGTTCCAGAAGTGGCAAGTACAGTGCTGGGGGAAGAGTTTGTCCCAGGTAATGGAGAGAGTTTAGTGAGGTTACACTAGTGTCCCTGTGTGTCAGTGAGATGGTTCCTAAGATTCATGTGCCCTTTAATACTACAAAGTATGGGCAATGGGTCACCATCAATATGCAAGGTGCTGAGGCTCTGATAGACACAGGTGCCAGCATGACTATGGTAGGAGTCAGCTGGTATCCCCAGAGTAGGTGATACCCAGTACATTCCACCAGGTTGTGGTGGGTGATAACAGAGAGGGTCACTAACTAATAGCCCTTGTTCCATTTGAGTGGGTGGGGGAGTTAGGTATTCTGAAAGTTGCAGTGTGCCTTGCCATTCCTGTGGACTGTTTGTAATAACCTTGAGCACACTACCTGGGATTTTAACCCAAGTGGGTTTCCCCAAGGACATGGTGTATGACATGGATATCAACTTCATGTCTGCTTATGTGCAGTCAATGTGGAAGGAGTATAGGGTAACCTACACGTTCTCCACTTCTTACCATCCAAAAACCAATTGTCTTGTTAAAAGGTTCAACAAGACCCTGAAGGGCATGATGAAAGGCCTGCCTGAGGCCTGGAGGCATAAGTGGGATGTCCTCTTGCCATGTCTTCTCTTTGCCTATAGGGAGGTCCCACAGCAGGGAAGGGGCTTTAGCCCCTTTGAGCTTCTGTATGGGAACCCTGTCAGAGGACCTCTGAGTTTGGCAAAAGAAAGGTTGGAGCAAGCTCCCAGGAAGATTCCCCAGGATATAGTAAGCAACATGCTGGCCTTCAGAAGCTAAATGGCTAAATTGTGGAAGCATGCTTCTGACAACTTAGAAGCCAGTGAGGAAGTGAGGAAGCAGTGGAATGGCCAGAATTATACAACTGTGGAATTACAACCTGGGCAGAAAATGTGGATGATTGAGCCTGAGGAGCCGAAGGCCGTCCAGGACTGCTGGTCTGGGCCCTATGAGGTGGTTGAACGGAAGGATGAGGCCACATACCTGGTGAACCTTAAGACCCCTAGGAACCCCCACAGAGTGCTCCATGTAAACAGCCTCAAACCCAACTTTGAGATGTCTGAGCTCACCACGCTGTTGGTGACAGATAGAGAAAAGGGAGAGGAGAGTGAACCTGTCCCTGACCACTCAGCCTCCAAGGAGAAAGATGGGTCTAGGAGGGAGTAATCCTTTCCCCCAGTCTGACTCCTGGACAGCAGAAGGACTGTCACCAGGTGTTGGGGCAGTATGCCTCTTTGTTTTCCCTCATCCCTGGGACTACCTACCCGTGTACCCATGATGTGGACACAGGAGACAACCTTCCTGTCAAGAACAAATCTTACAGGTTGTCAGACAAGGTGAGGGCCAGCATTAAGGAAGAGGTTTCTAAAATGCTAGAGTTGGGGGTGATAGAACCCTCCACTAGCCCCTCGACCAGTCTTGTAGTTCTAGTACCAATAGCTGCCACACCGGGCACCACACTTGAACTTAGGTTTTGTGTGGATTAGAAAGGATTCAACTCGATTACAAAGACAAATGCTCATCCCATCCCTGGGGTGATAAGCTTATTGACAGGTTAGGGGCTGCCTAGTACTTAAGTACCTATGATCTTACATCAGGGTACTGGCAGATCACCCTAACAGATGGAGCAAAGGAGAGGTCAGTCTTCCCCACTCCAGAGGGCCACTATCAGTTTATAATGATGCCCTTTGGACTCAAACATGCCCCTGCCACAGTTTTAGAGGTTGGTGAACCAGATCCTTGCTGGTATTGAGGCCTTCAGTGCTGTCTATCTGGATGCCATAGCTGTCTCCAGTAGCAGCTGGAAGGACCACCTTTTTCAACTCCAGGAAGTGCTTCAGGCTCTGCCACTTAGACCTGAAAATTAAAACCCTTTGCCAAATCTTAAACTCCCCTTTTATTACACATACGTCACCCCTAAGGTAGGCCCTGGGTACCCCATAGGGCAGAAGGCTGTATAAGTAAAAGGCAGAGCATGTACTTTTAAGTTTTTCATGTCCTAGTAGTCAAAACACCTACATTCATTTTCACTGCTATGAGGCCTACTCCTCTCAGAGGTTTACATTGGGAATTCCTTATTACAATTTTAAGATGTAATTCCTGATGGAGACGGAGTATCTATGTAAAGTTTCACATCATTAGAATGGTAATGTTACTCCTCTCTACTGGTAAAGTTAGATGTAATATTACGGTTAGACATGGCATCCTTGGGGTGGTTCCCCATAACCTTATGCCCACTGACCTCATGTTCTTCTGACTTCATTTTTGCTGGCCTTAGGATTCTGGGCTCTGTATCACTGCTGACCAGTGCTACAGTGCAGGTGCTCTGTAGTCTAAACTTGGGAACATTGGCTTATCCACAATTGGCATATTTCATTTACTTGCAAGTACCAAGTGAAGTGCATAGTATGTGCCCAGGACCTGTAAATTAAATGTACTACTGGGCCTGCAACACTGGTTGTGCCATCCACTATAATAGTCCTTCCAACATGTCTCAGACCTGCCACTGCAT
This sequence comes from Pleurodeles waltl, assembly GCF_031143425.1. Lineage (NCBI taxonomy): Eukaryota > Metazoa > Chordata > Amphibia > Caudata > Salamandridae > Pleurodeles > Pleurodeles waltl. The sequence continues at coordinate 613,476,812 of NC_090447.1, forward strand.
AGCCTGTTTGTGCAGTTGTAAACTGCCATTGCACCCACTTGCCAGGCCGCAAACTTCCTTTTGATTACATATAAGTCACCCCGAAGGAAGGCCCTAGTTATCCCCAAAGGCAGGGTGCAGTGTATTTAAAAGGATGGCTCTGTACTTTTAAGTTTAACATGTCCAGGTATTGAAAAACTATTGCATTCATCTTTCTCTTCTGCAAGCCCTAGCTCTCCCATAGCTTAACATTGAGGTTACCTTGAATTAACCTTTAAGTGTAACTTCCAATTGGGTAAAGATAGACATTTGGAGTTTGGTGTCTCTGGACTGACAATTTAAAATCACAACTTAGAGTGAAGTGCCTCTGCCTGGCTCTGAATACAAGTCTCGGGTGGATGACAGCTGGATGTTGTGCATTACTTCGACAGTCACACACAAAGGGATCTTGGGTGTGACATTTGCATCCTGATACCAATACCAGGCTGATGGGTCTTCCTGGGCTAGATGGGAGGTTGGATCTGACACTTACACCTGAATAGGGCTGTGCCACTCCTCACACAAAAGGGCTACATAAACCCCTGTACAGTATTTCGAGCCAAGAAAGGAAGGGCAGAGACCTTGTGCACTTTGAAGGTCTATCTTTGACGTCTACCCCCACTTCACAGGCTCAACTGGGTATAATTACACCAAATCAGAAACCTACTTGAACTAAGGAGACTCTGCCAGGACGAAGGACTGCTGTGCTGCCAGGAGGGACTGCCACTCTGCAACAACATTGCTGTGTTGGTCTACTGCTTGTTGTGTGCTGTCCTGTGGGAGGTACTGCTCCGTGCCAAGCTACCTGAGGGTGAGCACAGGTTATCTTTTAGTGTGTATCTGACTTCTCTTGACTAGGATTCTGGTTCATGCTTGTACAGGGTACATAATCTGACAACCAGAAACCTAATTTCTAACAATATGTTGGGCCTGCAGCCCTTTTAATAAACTTTTCTTAATAAACAGGCATATTGCATTTATCGTTTGGCTTGTCAACATAAACAAACTAAGCATATTGTACTGAGCGTAATCTCTCCACAAGGCAACCACTCGGCACACAGCCATAAAACCTCAAATGTATACTAAAACCCTTGCCTACTATAGTAATATGTGGAATTATATGTAACAAAGTACCTGCCTACAGGCTTTAGCACAGCATCATATATATCCATCCTTAAAAGCCAATTGTCTTTAATGCATGCTTTTCACAATAAGTAGGTCAAGCCTTCTAGCTTTGTCATAGCATCTCATAAAAAGCAGATGAAATCTATGAAATCTTGCATGTTTTCCCAATGAACTGATGAAGCTTTTAACCTACAATATTTGCTTTACACTTTACCCAACACCGGCCTCTTCATGTGCAGATAAACTGGAAACCATCATTGTTATAAAATATGTTCCACCCATTTAGTATGCCCGGATGTTTTGCTTTTTTGGTCACCCGATTTTGGACTTTTCTGGGGGGGTGAGTCTCACTATTTGTGTCTAACCCACGGTAATCACAAGATAAATGAACTGAACTTGTTTACCACCAATGTGCAACTTTTAAGATAAGGCCATTGCAACGTAGGCTGACTCCACATAAACAAGTATGCACATGTGTGTGCATGTGTGTAGGATATGCCAGTGAGACTATAGTTGTGCACAGATAGTCTGGCGCAGAGGGGGGGTCTGAAGGGTTAGACATTTACTTTGGGTAGACCTAATAGTAGTGGGCACTCAGAGTTGAGGTCAGCATGATTTACTGTTGTGTCTGCAGTGAGACTTTATTAAACACATAGAAGGAATCAGCCTTAGAGTGCAGTTTCACTCCCCATAGGCCTACAAATTCCCATTAGGTATGAAACTTGGGTGGAATCTGTGTGCCCAGTTTAAATGCGCAGGTCACACATACAGGTCATACCTGTACACTTTATGGGTCATTCAGAGTATTACATTTTCTCTTACTTAGCTCAGGATAAGAGCCCAGACCGTTGACATCCTTCTAGGCCAAGTCAGATACTCTTCTCCTCAGCAGAGGGAGCAAAGGCCTCCCCACACAAAAGGAGTAATTAACAGTGCTTCCCTCAGCTCCTCAGGGGGAAAAAATCTGCATCTGTTAATTAGCTGTTATACTGTAACAGGTCTGGGCAAAATGCAATCCCGTAAAACTGAACCTAGTACAGAAGGGGGCTCCTATTTCAAGTTTTGGTGGGAAGAGCCAGGACAGTGATGTCAGCTAGGGTCAGAGCTGAGGCTCCAAGAGGACATGTGACCAGTGACTTCTGGACAGCGTTATCTTAAACTGTCCAGCATGCTGTGCAGAAGGCCTGGGACAGGGGTAGAGAGGTGATGTGGTACCCTAAGATTGACCAGTGGTTTCTAGCTTCTAGAACCCCAATTAAAACCTCTTCCACAAGGGAGAGAGAGTGCTTTTTGCAGTGCTTTTTACTGGAACTGCAACAGCGGCAGCAGCCATGGACAACTGTAAGGACAAAAAAAACCTGATGCTCTAATGCAATGGTTCTTAATCTTTTGACTTCAGAGAACCCCCACTTAATCATTACTGGAACCCAGGGACCCCAGCTGAATTATTCTTGGAATCCAGGGACCCCCACTGAGTCATTATTTGAAGCAGGAGACTCTGGCCTAAGCACTTTTGATGATTTGAACTGCAAAACAATACACGAAAGATACTGAAACAAACATTCATGAAAAAATACACAAATATAAAATATTTCATTTAACTCACAAACAAATATATAGAAATCAAATCAAAATTGTAATTTTAGTAGAAAGGTTGTAGCATTTCTAAATTCAATTGTGGTCACTCATCATCCATACTATACTCTGTTTGATGCACTTGCACTGCTCCTACAAATCCTTCAATCTGAAGATATTAACTACATTTGTAGACTCCAATTTAAGATTCCTTCATATTTACAAATCATTTTAAAATGTTCAATTATACATTTTTCTTCTTTAGCTTCATACACTTCATTAATCTAGTAATAAAATTTAATTTTCTGTGCAGATCCCTGAGTAGGCTGTGCAGACTCTCAGGGGTCCCCGGACCACAGGCTGGGAACCACTGTTCTAGGAAGTGTTTTGGGCAGAGGTGCCAGTCTCAATGGTAAAGATCTAGCTAACTACAGATACAACATTTTTTAAGAATATTGGTTCAATTCGAAGACCATGTAGAGATTAACACAATCAAAGGCAGAGGTCAAGTAATAGGCATGTCAGTACGCCATTTGAATCCATTGTACTGTTTAAATCATGCTGTTTGAAAGTCGGTACTGCTTAGGTGTACATAGCCATACCAAAATATGTTTTGGTAATCTAATAGAAGGTTACTTTTTTGATGAATGTAGCCATTTGTTTTGATGCCTATCTTACAATCCTTTTGCCTAGAAACAGTTGGTTATTGACTGAAAGGCTGGAAATTAGAAGGAGCCCCTGTATGAAGCCCTTTTTGTTTTAGGGAGGTTTAGAGATTTTCGGGTATATATGAGCAAGACATAGGTCTGCTGCTGATCGTGCTGTTCAACAAGATTTTGCCGTCTTGATGAAGTTCTGTGTGGTCAGGAGGCTAAAGATGAGAAACTAGTTGTTTTGTTATATGTTTTCTAGTGAATTGTGCAGCACCACTTAAATCGGGGGTCTAAAATCATTTGGCCGTTTAGAAGTAATGCGTGTGTTCCAGGCATACAGCAAAGGCCTTTCAGGCCTTTGACTGTGCTACCAAGGCATCAGAATGTCCTAAAGTACTACCACTTTAGGTACTATGTTTGGAGGACCCTTTTTCCTGCCTCCTGCTCTCCCCGCTGCCGCTGCCACCTGCCCTTGAGCCACCCCAGAAGCCAGAAGGGCCCGAAGACTGCCCACAGCCAGCAGATCCTGGTAGCAGGCCCCTGTGTCTGCTACAAGCAGACCTCATACAGGCTTCCTGCCCCAGGCCCCTCGCTGTTCTCCCTGTGCCCTCCTTTTTCCTGCCTCCTGCTCTGCCCTTTTTTCCCACTCTACCCAGCACCAGCCTTCCCACCACCCTTCCCTGGGGCTGATTTAGTGAAGGCTACAATGTTGGGCTAGTGGAGCAGGCCTCCTGCTTTCCCCGTTGCCGCTGCTACCTGCCCTCAAGCCACCCCAGAAGACAGCCAGTAGTGGCCAGAAGACCGCTGCCAGCCAGCAGATCCTGCTAGCTGGCCCCTGTGCCTTCTATTAGCAGACCTCCCCCAGGCTTCCTGCCCCCAGGCCTCTTGCCATTCTCCAAATGCCCTCCATTTTCACGCCTCCCGCTCTGCCTTTTTTTTCCGGCTCTATTCGACTCCCGCCTTCCCTCCTCCCCCAGCGCCCCTCCCGCCTACCTGAGGCCTATTTAATGAAGGCCGCAGAGCGACCCTAGTTGAGCAGACCTCCTACTCTCCCCGCTGCCACTGCCACCTGCCCTCGAGCCACCCCAGCAGCCATAAGTCAGCCAGAAGCGGCCAGAAGACTGCCGCCAGCCAGTACTTCCTGGTAGCAAGCCCCTGGGCCTTCTACCAGCAGACCTCCCCCAGGCTTCTTGCCCCAAGCCCCTCTCCGTTCTCTCCGCCCCCTCTGTCTTCCTGCCTCCCGCTCTGCTGCTTTTTCCCTCTCTACCCGGCTCCTGCCTTCCAACCTCCCTCAGTGTCCCCCCTCTCAGAGGCCTATTTAATGAAGGCTGCAGCGCCTGTCTGCACCCGTCCACACCTGTACGGCACCCAGCGCCAGGACCCCATGTTCTCCCACCATCCGCTGCTACTCCGCAGATGAGCTCCTGGTCCTCAACACCGAAAGCCAAGACTCCTCTGCTGCACATTCTCCCCGCGCACTGCTGAAAGACCTTTCATCTGTCGCCCCTGCCGCTTCTTCGGCCTCACAGAACCACCTACCCACACAGGACCCAACACCACTACCTCCCAGAGGACCACCATCTACCGGGAACCGCTACACTGCATCCTGCTCAACGCCCACTCCCTCAGCAGAAATGCCACCAAAATCTGGGGCACCTTCACCACCCTCACCCCAGACATCGCCTTCATCACCAAAACATGGCTCAACCCCATCTCCAACCCTGACATTGTCACCACCACTCCTGACGGATATAAGATGATACACCAAGACTGACCCAACAAGCATGGCAGAGGAATCACCATAATATTCAAAGAAACCATCCAATGCTCCGCCACAAACGACAACCTACCACCTGTCATGGAGCACCTTTACTTCCTACTACACATCGACGCCAAAACAACCATAAGAGTTACCCTCGCATACAGACCACCAGGACCCCAGCCAGAAGTGTGCTACACTATTAGCAACATCATGCCCCCCTCACCATCGACTCCCTCCACTACATGCTGCTCAGCAACCTCAACTTCCACATCGAGGAGCCTAAGGATGCCAACTCCACATCCCTACTGGAGGACCACAATAACATCAGAATCGCCCAAATAGTCTCCAAACCCACCCCCAGAACCGAAAATACCCTCGACACCTTCTTCGCCTCAACCAACAGAATCAAATTCAACCACACCATGGAACTCTCATGGACCGACCACACAATCATCCACTTCACCATCTCCAAGACCCAGGACACCATCACCAAGAAGCACCCACCACCACAGCTGGGGAAAAGTAACTGAGACCCAATGGACACAGGCTCTCAGCATCACTCCACCTGACATGTCAGCCAATCTCGACCAGGCCATCCACAACTTTTCCGCCTGGATCAACAAATTAGCCAACAAAGTTGCCCCTCTGAAACCGGCAAAAGCCAACAGAACATCAAGACATGCCAGATGGTATACCCTAGAGCTCAGAACCACCAAGTGTAACTGTCTTCTATCCAGGAAGCAATGGAACATCTCCAAAGACCACTCTTACAGAGCTGCACACAAAACAGCACTCAACAACTACCACGGCGCATCAAGGAGGCCCAAAGAACAACCATTACGGACTGCATCAACACTGCAGTCAACCACACTAACTCTTCAAAATCATCAAGGAATTCTCCAACCCAACTGCCACAGAAAACATAGTGCACCCCTCCCAACAACTTTGTGACCCACTATGCGACTACTTCCACAGCAAGATTACCAACATCTACAACTTTAACCCTCAACCCACCTTGTTCAGCCTCAACAACCTCATCCATACAGCAAACTCCAGCCAAGCCATAACCACCTGGTCCCCTCTCAATGTCCAAACCACCGCTACCATCATGTCCTCCATCCACTCCGGGTTACCCACCGACCCCTGACTTCAACTATGCTGAACTCTGCATTTTTTTGTAGGTGGCTCCCTTATCCTCAGGATGACATACAATATGCCAGTGTAGGAGGCTGGCCCTCTATGTAGTGTGCAAAACTAGGCACACTATGCAGGGTTCCAGACAACTATATGTTGGTTTCCAGAGGGAAATATTAGACCACCTAATGCTCCAATTTTTATGGTAGCTGGTCGAGCAGTTAGGCTAATCCAGGAAATGTGCTAAGTATTTGCTATACTCACAAATCCAACCACACGCCACACACACTCAATGAATAACTCGAGACCATAATTTATCAAAATACTTCAGACATTTATATACATTTTAATACCAAGATCTTCAGTACTTTCTGAGTCATGACTCTTCAACATTTTGATAAAGTTAGTCTTTCTGTTCGTAATCATGCACCATTGGAATCAATGCACAGTCACCTTTAAAAATGCATTAAAAATCATACAGTTGAGTTACCAGTCTCTTCTTTTGCAGGATGGTCGCGGCAGTTGGTGGGCACCTCGTGCCAGCTTGAGAGCCTCGGGCGGCTCCCTGTTCTGGCGGGAGCAACATTAGAATTTTTCTTGACACAGGGCCACCTGGAAGGGCCACTTGGAAAAGGAGTTCGTTTGCAGATTTAAAGATGGTGCCTGGGGGTCCCCATGGGCTGTTGAGGTTGCAAGGGGTTGGGGACCCGGCAAATACAGCAGATCCCGCGATGCAAGGCTCAGGGCAGCCATGTGTAGGGCGTTTTGGAGGTCCTAGCTGCTGTGCGCAAAGGGACCCTTTGTAGCTGGAGGTAAGTCTCCTTCTTGGGATCTTGCAGGACATCGCAGGGGCTTTGGTGGGAGGTCCAGGGAGTCATTGAAGTCTCTCAACTAGGGCTCCCTCCTGGTCAGGTCGCAGCTCTGGGTGAGCTGATTTTGGGGTTGCCTGATGTGCACTGACCAGTACTCAGGGTATTGGCACAACTCAGCCATGTGAGAGCTCTGTACCATCAAAGTTGGCACACTTGCAGGTCCTGTCCGGACTGTTGTTGGTGTGTCATTGGGTTTGGCTGCCATTTCCGGTTGCAGAGATATTGTCCGGTCGGTGAAGTGTCCCTCACCAGTTTGCAGGTTCCTTGCAGGTTCCTTTAGTTTCTTGAGTGATGCCTCCACTCAGGAGGGAGATCTCATGCTATTTGCAAAGCCTGGAGGTCTTTGGGGTCTTTTGAGGTCGGCCCAGTGGTCAGCTACTCTGCAGCGGCGATTGTCAGGACTCTGGTGCAGCAAGCAGGGGGTCGTGGAGTCTCTTCCGGTGTAGCAGGCCCTCTGTTCTCATCCTGGCGGGTTCTTGGGTGCTATCTTCCCTTCTTCCAGATGAATCTAATTTCTTGGTCTAGGGGAGCCCATTAAATTCTGAATTTAGTGGGCGTTTTAGGGGGAACCTGATAGTGCTCAATGGGACACCTACCCTTGGCTGGCTACACTTATGACAGTGACCACTTCCTGTCGGATGGGTCACTCCCCTAAACCTCATTGGCTATTTTCCTGCCATCCAACATGGAGGAAAATGAAATGGAGGGTCCACTTCGCCTGCAAGCCCCTAGGGGTTGTGCATGCTCAGTGAGGTCGCTCCTCCTACCCTTTGTCTGGTTTCCCGCCTTTGCTCCCACCAAAAATGGGGCTTTGCAAAGGGGGAAGTCATCTGCTGCTAGCAGCAGGCCTGGGGGCTTGAGTTTCAGGGGCAGTAGCCCTTTGAAGCTCACCGCCAGGGTGTTTCACATTTCTGAGGGTGGCGGTGCTAGCTTCTCCACCCAGGAAAGGGCATTGTTTTACAAACCAGAGTGCCATGGCTCTCTCCCAGGTTTGTATATTGGCTGTCTGGATGTTGCAGGCTGGATGGAACCAGTCAGCAACTATGCCAGTTAGGTTAGCTTTTGCAGGGGGGGTTTGCAAAGGGGGAATCCATCTGCTGCTAGCAGCAGGCCTGGGGGCTCGAGTTTTAGGGGCAGTAGCCCTTTGAAGCTCACTGCCAGGGTGTTGCACATTCCTGAGGGCGGGGTGTCAGCTCCTCCACCCAGGAAGGGCATTCTTTTACAAACCAGAGTGCCATGGCTCTCTCCCAGGTTTGTATATTGGTTGTATGGATATTGCAGGCTGGATGAAACCAGTCAGCAACTATGCCAGTTAGTTTAGCTTTTGTAGCGGACACCTCTAAAATGATTCCTTGGTACATTTAGGGTTAAATTCAAGAGTGGTACGAGTTAGGATTTATCATTCTAAGTTGCTTGATACCAAACAACCCAGGGTGCAGAGTGGCCATCATGTAGCTTGGTAACTCATGTTTGACCAGTGTCCAGTACATATACTTAAAATGGCTGCTCTGTTCACTCACTATGTCCCAGATTTGGCAAGGACACAGTGGGGGCATATTGCTCATGCAACTATGCCCTCACATATAGTATGGTGCACACTGCCTTATGCCTGTAAGGCCTACCAGGGGGTGACTTACCCACATCATATACAGTGTAGGGTGGACAGGGCACACAGAGAGTGTGCCATGTGGAGTTTGCCTTTTTAGCTTTGCCCCTGTACACTCAGCCTGCACTGGAAGTCCTGGGTGCATTTGGGTGCAGGGCCCTAGAGAGTGGCACAATCAGAGATGTTGCCCTCAGGGGCCTACTCATACTATCCCATGCCCTGGGTACTGGGGTACCCATTTACTAGGGTCTTACAATGTTATGTAAGAGTGTATCCAATTGTGCCAAGCATCACAACAGATTTAGGGAAAGAGCTCTGGCCCAGGGAACCTGATTAGCAGGGGCCCTGGGCACTACCAATTTCTAGGACACATCAGCATCAGGCAAAACGTGGGTGCTTACCATGCAGAAAGAGGCCTCCTCTCACACTACCCCCCCACCACAACAAAAGAGGATGAGGCTACCCTTTCCCTAGTGGGTCTTCATCTTCTAAATTAAGAACCTGGAGAGGCCGTCTGCATTGGCATGAGCAGTCCCATGTCTGTGTTCCACTAAAGGCCATCCTCTGTAGGGAAAAGGACCACCTAAGCAGTTTGGGGTCCTCACCTTTCATTTGTTGTAGCCATCTGAGAGGCCTGTGGTCAGTATGAACAGTGAAGTGAGAGCCAGACGAGTATGGCCTCAACTTCTTCAGAACCCAAACCACAGCAAAGGTTTCCCTCTCTATGACACTCCATTTTTGTTCCCAAAGGAGTAGCTTTTTGCTAATAAAAGCAACTGGCTGGTCATGTCCATCATAATTCCTTTGCGAGAGGACTGCCCCTATTCCATTCTTTGAAGCATCTGTCTGGACTATGAATTTCCTAGAGTAGTCTGGTGCTTGTAGTACTGGAGCAGAGCACATAGCTTTCATCAGAGTGTCAAAGGCCTCTTGACAACTCACTGTCCAGTTGCTCTTTCTGGGCATCTTTTTGGAGGTGAGTTCTGTGAAGGAGGCAACTATTGTGCCATAGTCCTTCACAAACCTCCTTTCACATCCAGTTAAGCCAAGGGATGCCCTGACTTATGTCTGGGTTGTAGGAGCTTCCCAAGCCAGAACAGTCTGAATCTTGGGTTGTACAGGCTGTACTTGCCCTCAACAGACTAGGTGGCCCAGGTACTCCACTTTCCCCTGTCCTATGTGGCACTTACTGACCTTGATAGTGGGGCCTGCCTTCTACAGAGCCTCAAGGACCTTTCCAAGGTGGATCAGGTGATCCTGTCAGGTGGAACTATAGACAGCTATGTCATCTAGGTAAGCTGCACTAAAAGTTTCCAGTCCAGCAAGGACTTGGTTCACCAACCTTTGGAAGGTGGCAGGAGCATTTTTGAGTTCAAAGGGCACTGATAATGCCCACTAGGAGTAGATAATGCTGACCTCTCTTTTACTCCTGGGGTCAGGCCAATCTGCCAATACCCTGATGTTAAATCAAAAGTACTCAGATATGTTGCTGTCCCTAATCTGTCAATGAGCTCCTCAGCTCTTGTGATTGGGTGTGCTTCTGTCTTGGTTACTGAGGTGATGTCGCTGTAGTCCACACAAAACCTCATTTCTTTCTTGACACCCTTGGAGTGAGGTTTGTGGACTAACACTACTGGGCTAGCCCAGGGGCTCTCTTAAGTTTCAATGACACACAAGTCCAACATTTTCTTGACCTCACCTTCTATGCTTTCTCTGACATCTGTAAATTTTGTTTTTAAAAGGCAGGCTGTCACCAGTGTCCACATCTTAGGTGCACCAGTTCGTCTTCCCAGGGGTCAGAGAAAAGAGCCCAGCATACTGGTTGAGGACTTTCCTGCAATCTGTCTGCTATTGTCCTGAGAGGGTGTCTGACAAGACCACTCCATCCACAGAACCATCTTGGGGACTGCTGGAGAGGAGATCAGGGAGAGGTTCACTCGTATATTCCTGTCCCTCATCTGTAACCATGAGCATGGTCACATCAGCTCTGTCATAAAAGGGTTTCAGACGGTTGGCATGTATGATTTTCTTGGGATTTTTTCAACTGCCAAGGTCAACTAGATAAGTGACCTCCCCTTTCTTTTCAAGGATGGGATAGGGCCCAGATCACTTGTCATGGGGGGCCTTGTAGCAACATGCTCCAACACCCAAGCTTTCTGCCCTGGTTGGAACTCCAACATAGCAGCTTTCTGGTCATGCCAAAGCTTTTGAAGCTCTTGGCTTTTTGCTGGCTTTCTCCAGCTACTCAGCCATCCTACAACATAGGTCAAGCACATTGTCCACAATATCCTGTTTGGGCTCTTTGAGAGGTCTCTCCCAGCCTTCCCTTACAAGACTTAGTGGTCACCTTACAGGGTGCCCAAACAAAGGTTCAAAAGGAGAAAAACCTACACCCTTTTGTGGCACTTCCCTGTAGGTAAACAGCAGGCAAGGAAGTAGGACATCCCATCTCCGTCTGAGTTTTTCAGGGAGTTCTCCAATCATGCCTTTTAGGGACTGGTTGAACCTTTCTACCAGTCCATTGGTTTGTGGATGGTATGGGATAGTGAACTTATATGTCACTCCACATTCCTGTCACATGTGTTTTAAGTATGCAGGCATAAAGTTTGATCCTCTGACTGATACTACCTCCTTAGGGAACCCCACCCTGGTAAAGATACCCAGGAGGGCCTGGGCATCTGCAGGTGCAGTGATTGTCCTGAGGGAAATAGCCTCAGGATATCTAGTGCCATGATCCACTACCACTAAGATGTATCTGTTCCCTGATGCTGTTGGAGGGTCAAGGGGGCCAACAATGTCAACCCCTAACCTTTCAAAGGGAACCCCATCCACAGGTAGTGGAAATAAGGGGATCTTTAAATGCCCAACTGCCTTGCCCCTGGCTTGGCAAGAAGGACAGGACTCACAAAGGTCCTTCACTTTTTGGGACATACCTGGCCAGTAGAAGTGATTAACCAACCTACTCCATGTTTTGTTCTGGCCCAGATGCCCTGCTAGGGGAGAGTCATGGACTAAAGTGAGAAGGAAGTCCATGAACTTCTGTGGCACTACCACCCTCCTGGTTGCACCAGGCTTGAGGTCTCTGGCCTCAGTGAACAGGAGGTCCTCCTACCAGTAGACCCTTTGGGTACCACTGACATTTCCTAGCTCCCCCTGAGCAGCTTGCTGTTTCGGGCCTTCAAGAGTGGGACACTCCCTTGGTCCCTGGCACAGATCTTCCCTAGAGGGTCCCCCTGGGCCCAAGAGCTCTAGGTGGTAAGGCCCAAGATCTTCAGGCTCAGTTTCCTCTAATGACAGTGACTTTTCTTCCTAAGAAGAGGGATCCTGTCTTGGGATCTGTTTTGAAGCTGGTCCCCCAGACTTCTTGCATTTTCTCTTAGGAGGCTGGTCCTCTATTTCAGGATCCAGCTCTACTTTTTCTCTCAGAAGTTTGCTTTGTTCTCTAGTCTTGACACAAGCCCACTCAGGGATTTCAAGCATTGCTGCATGGGTTTTTAGCTATACCTCAGCTCAGGGTGAATGCTCCAGATCATTACCAAGTAGGCAATTTACAGGGATGGATGAGGACACAAACACTCCTTTCTGCCCTGCTACTCTTTTCCATTCAAAGTTTACCATAGCCATGGGGTGGAACTTGGTCTCATTGTCAGCATTGGTGACAGAATAAGACCCCCCCTACCAGGAACTGAGTTGAGGAAACCAGGTGCTGAGACACTATAGTGATACTAGCCCCTGTATCCCTCAAGGCTTCTTTTTTCCCCCCATTAATCACATGATACTGCCTGTATTTGTTCATGTTACTTTGCCAGGCAGCCCAGTATAAATCTACCCCACACTCAGTGACTACTGTTGCCTCTGTGGGGACACTGCAATGGTCAGGCCACAGCTCTGACCCCATCTGTATATACGCAACTGCATTTACTGCAGGTTGACTAGAGGCATCTTTTTGTTTTTACACCCAGAGTCTCCACTTTGGTGCCCTTTGATTTGACAGTCTTGGCACCAAGCCTTGCTGGGGTCAAAGTGTTGCCTTTTGTACCCTCCCCTGGACTGTGAGTAGTCTCTGGGCCCACCCTCCTGTGCAGATTTTTGGGGGCCTTGAGAAGGCTCTTTGTTGTTTTTACCCTGGCTCCTATATTTCCCTTCGGGGGGGCTTTTTGGCCTCTTTCTTTTGGTCTCCCCCACCAGTGGTAGTTTTGGTAATCCTTGTTTTGACCCAATGGTCTGCCTTCTTCCCCAATTCTGAAGGGGAAAGTAGACCCAGGTCTACCAGATGTTGATGTAGTCTATCAGTGGATCAATTACTCAACAGATGCTCTTTCATAAATAAATTATACAGCCCATCACAATCTTGTACCTTGTTCCCAGTTAACCGACCACCCAGCATTTTTTTTGAATAGTCCCCAAAGTCAATCCAGGTTTGGCTCTGGTATTTTCGAGCCTCTCTGAACATTATTCTGTACTTTCTTTTGTAAATTCAATGCCCTCAATCAGGGTACCCTTCATAAGGTCATGGGATTTAGAATCTGCCTCATTCAGTGTCAGGAGCCAATCCCTTAACTTTCCTGAGAGTAACTCCCACATTAGTGTGCCCCAGTGTTTCTTTTCAATTTTCCACCCAATATAGGTTCTTTCAAAGGCAGAAAACCATTTCACTATATCATCCCCTTCAGTGAAGGAGAGACAACTCCTTTTGGGAGTTTGATGTTGAAAGGTTTTTCTTTCAACCCTTGTATGCTGCCACCAGAGATGGGTGCCAAGCCCAACTCTTTTCTTTGCTTTTCTATCTCCAAAAGCTGACTTTCTAAAGCCTATCTTTTGGTCAGCCTGGCAAGTTCCAGGTATGTGTCTGTGGGTGTTTTAGAGCTGCTGTGGAAAGAGGAGCTACCCCCAACCCCCATTTCCACAGGATCTTCATCCTTTTCAGATGCATCATCATTCTCAGCTGGTGGATGATATTTTTCATACTGGACCACCAGAAACCTAGGTTTCTCTATTTTGGGGCTTTTTCCAGTTTGAATCTTGTATAGTCTGCAGAGTCGTCTTAATTGGTCATAGGTATATGCCTCATAAGGTTCTAGGTTGGGCTCCTGGGTTCTGGACTCTGAATCAGTCATTTTTATATTACTAAAGAGTTTAGAGTTCCTGTTTTTGGATAACCAACTAAAGCAAAGACTTTAAAACTTTTTCTAAAGTTGTAGGGACCTAACCGGGCCCCTAACAATTACTTTTTAAAAATGTTAAAAAATTGGTAGTCAATTAGAAAAATCAAAAGCAATTATCTAAAGACAATGTAGAGAGTTACTCATGTGTTTAAATAATTGAAAAAGTGGTATCACCAAATTCAAAGTCTTTATCCCACAGCTAAAACACCAAATGTAGGAGGCTGGTCCTCTATGTAGTGTGCAAACGCCGGCACACTATGCAGGGGGTTCAGGCAACCACACGTTGGTTTCCAGTTTTTATAGCAGCTAGTCAAGCAGTTAGGCTAATCCAGGAGATGTGCTAAGTATTTGCTGTACTCACAAATCCAATCATGCACCACACACACTCAATGAATAACTCGAGATGAGTATTTATAAACATACTTCAGACTTTTATATAAAGTTTAAGACCAAGATCTTTAGAATACATTAAGTACTTTTTGAGTTATGACTTTTCAAGGTTTTGATAAAGTTAGTCTTTCTGTGTATAATTATGCACCATTGGAAACAATGCACAGTCACCTTTGAAAATGCATTAAAAATCGTACAGTTGAATTTCTAGTCTCTTCTTTTGCAGGATGGTTGCAGCAGTTGGTGGGCACCTTGTGCCAGCTGGAGAGCCTCAGGTGGCTCCCAGTTCCGTCAGGAGCAGCGTTAGAAAGCCTCTTGACACAGGCACAGGGCCACCTGTAGGGGTCACTAGGAAAAGGAGCTGGTTTGCACATTTAAGAATGGTGCCTGGGGGTACCCTTGGGCTGTTGAGGTTGCAAGGAGTTTGGGACACGAGGTACCTAGCAGATCTCTTGATGCAAAGCTCAGGGCAGCCAGGTGCAGGTTGTTTTGGAGGTCTTGGATGCTGTGCGCAAAGGGACCCTGGTAGGAGGTCCAGGGTGTCACTGAAGTCCCTCAACTGGGACTTCCTCCTGGGCCAGATGCAGCTCAGGGTGAGCTATTTTTTGGGGTTGTCCGATGTGCAATGACCAGTACTCCGGATATTGGTACAATTCAGCCACGGGAGGGCACTTTACCACCAAAGTTGGGACACTTGCAGGTCTCTTCTGGGCTGTCATTGGTGTGCCATAGGGTCTGGCTGCAGTTTCTGGTTCCGGAGATATTGTCCGGTTGATGAAGTGTCCCTCACTGGCTTCCAGGTTCCTTTGGTTTCTTGAGTGGTGCCTCTACTCAGGAGGGAGATCTCAGGCTATTTGCAAAGCCTGTAGGTCCTCGGGGTCTTTTGAGGTCGATCCAGTAGTCAGCTACTCCGCAGCAGCGATTGTCAGGACTCTGGTGCAGCAAGCAGGGGGTCTTGGAGCCCCTTCTGTTGCAGCAGGTCCTCTGTTCTCGTTCTGGTGGGTTCTTGGGTGCTGTCTTCCCTCCTTCCAGATGCATCTAATTTCTTGGTCTAGCGGAGCCCACTAAATACTGAATTTAGTGGGCGTTTTAGGGGGAACCTAGTAGTGTCCAATGGGACACCTACCCTTGGATGGCTACGCTCACTACAGTGACCACTTCCTGTGGGAAGGGTCACTCCCCTAAACCTCATTGGCTATTTTCCTGCCATCCAACATGCAGGAAAATGAAATGGAGGGTCCATTTTGTCTGCAAGCCCCTTGGCTCCTGCCAAAAGTAGGGGTTTGCAAAGGGGGAAGCCATCTGCTGCTAGCATCAGGCCTGGGGCTCAAGTTTCAGGGCAATAGCCCTTTTAAGCTCACTACCAGGGTGTTGCACATTCCTGAGGGCGGGGGTGTTAGCTCCTCCACCCAGGAAGGACATTGTTTTACAAACCAGAGTGCCATGGCTCTCCCGCAGGTTTGTATATTTGCTGTATGGACATTGCAGACTGGATGGAACCAGTCAGCAACTACGCAAGTTTGATTAGCTTTTACAGGGGGCACCTCTAAGGTGACCTATGGGTACATTTAGGGTTAAATTCCATACTGGTACCAGTTAGGATTTATCATTCTGAGTTGTTTGATACCAAACAACCTAGGGTGCAGAGTGGCCATCATGTAGTTGGGGAACTTGTGTTTGACCAGTGTCCAGTACATGTACTTACAATGGCTGCTATGTTCATGTTATTGAGCCCCAGTGTCCTACAAAGCTGCAGTCCATGCCCACAGCCTCAGATAGCTCTCCACTGTGGTACCTGCCTCCACAGAGCACTGACACCATGCAGGCCTATCGGGCCCAAATGCTGACATATGTTGTGGCTTCAGCAGCAATGAAAACAGCAGGCCCCTTCATAGGCCAAGGGGGCCCAGGTCAAGGATTAAAAAGTACCTCAGGACTTAGTGCTTCCTCTCCCATTCACAGTGCACCATTGGCCTGACGTCCCCACTCTATTCCCTCACCAGCTCACAGCCTCCTTTTCTTTGCTTCATCCTTAGCCTGTTGGCCCTTCTTCCCCTTTCTGCAGTCTTTGCCTGCTTTCTCCTCCTGTACCACATAACCAATCTCTCCCAGCTCATCCCCACATCCTCAGGCCGATCCTCAATCCCGCACATCTCCCAATGCCTCAGCCCTAATCTCCCTCCTCTGGTTATCCCACAAACTCAGTCCACCATGCCCTCTTGTGTTATACAGTTCGTACTAAGGTAATAGGACTATATATTAGGGCAACAAAACTTCAGAATGTGGGTAAGTAACTCCACCCGCACCAACAAGAGCTGTTGGCCCAATTCCTGGCTAACCCACAGTACCTCCTCTGGACCACTGAACCTACCAGGATGGAAGGTGATGAAGGCAAAATAAACATGACACTCTAACTCATCAGGCAAGTTGTGGAAATATATCTTACCATTTCATTATGAACATGGTAAAGAAAATGAACAATTCAACCATGGTAAATAAGGTTCTAGAGATTCTAGAAGTTCTAGAGGTTCTTACCTAACCCTAAGACTATACTGAGAACATAGCGGGTGTACCTTCTGCCTAGCCTGATCTAAACCTGAAAATAGTGTCAGGAGTCGGTCAGCAGTGTAGTTGGCAATTCTATTGGGAAGCTGGTAGGTTGGCGTCAGCAGAGCTGCATGTTAACCACAGCATTATCCCTTGACAGTTGTGTCTGGAATGCACTTTGCCCCCTCCGGGTCAGTACTCCTTTTATATAATAAAGCTATACTGTGTTGGAACAACAGCTCTGATGCACTGCTGTGTCTAGATGTTAGATGCTACCCCCTGAACTGGAAACAGAAGTAGGATATTGTTTACAGTTTTCCTAGGCTTGAACAAAAAAAAAGTGATTACACGTCATGTAGGATAACCAAACAAGCAACTTGTACCAAATATTCCTAGAAGAATATCATGTAAGCAATAGGTATAAAATGTCATTGCTTAAAGGTATTACATGTAAAATATAAAATGAAACTAAAAACAGGGGGAACAAATTCGGGCCTAAAAGGTCCTCATGACACTTACACTGGTCACATAAAAGCCGATGAACTGACCAGGTAAGTAGAGCTGTGGAAAGAGCAGATATTCTGTAGGTGCCTTTGTAGAAATGTGTATATTCATGAGAGTTGGGAAATTTTAAGGTCTCGTCTGTGACAGTGCATGCACTGTTTGCGCATGCACTCTCGCTTGCGAGGCGTGTTGTGTATAACAAGAGGCTTTGCCAATGCTTTTTATCTGTGCAGTATAAAAGGTGTACTCATGTAAGTGCTGGGTGATTTTGAATAGTGTGAGTGAATGCAACATGAGCTGTATGAGTATGGGGGGAAAGACGTGCCGATGAGAGTGCAGGAGAAGTTGCATGAGTGCAAGGTGAACAGAGAGCCCATGTGAGTGCCAGGTGAAAGTAGTGCGTACAAATTGATTGAGAGGAATGACTGCAGGGTGAGTAGTGTGAGTAGTGTAAATACAGAGTGAGTGGTGTGACTGTGTGATTACTGAGTGATCAGTGGGCCTGTATGTGTGTAGGGTGAGCAGTGAGAGTGAGATGTGAGCTGCGGATGTGACTGGTGAGCTCATGGGGAGAGGAGTTAATGCACAGTGAGTTGTGTGCCCCAGTGAGTGTGGCAGACTACTTCTGCCTGTGTGCAAGCAGGGTGATGTACATGAGTGATGGGTAAACGAAATGCCTGTGTGAGTACAGGCTGAGCAGTGTGCCCGTGTGAATGCAGGATGAGAGGAGGGTGTGCAGGCTGAGTGATGTAAGTGCAGGGCCAGTGATGTGCCTATGTAAGTGAAGGGTGAGAGGAGTGGGTGCATGGTGAGTGAGGTGCCCATTTGAATTTGGGTGCGGGTGAAAGTGCAGAGTTGGAAGAATGAATGCATGCTAAGTCGTGCTTGTTCGAGATTGAGTGCAGGGTGAGTGGTGAGACTATAGGGTGAACAGGGAGAGGTCAGTGAGTGTCATGTGAATGCTGGATGAGTGGTGTGCTTGAGTGAGTCATGGGTAAGAGGAGGGTGAATGGCGTGAGTGCAGGGTCAATGGCATGAGTGCATGGTGCGGTGTAATTACACTGCTGTCACTCTGAGTGCAGGGTGATCGGTGAGACTGCAGGGTGAGAAGTGTACATACAGTGTGATCACTGTGAGTGAAGGGTGAGCAGCAAGAGTGATAGGGGAGTGGGTGTCATGTTCATGCAGTGTGCTTGTGTGAGTGCAGGGTAAGAGGATGGTGTACATCATGAGTGCTGAACCGACTGTGTGAGTGCGCAGTGAGAGGTATAAGTACATTGTGATCCCGGTGAGTACAGAGTAAGAGGTGAGACTGCAGGGTGAGTAGTGAGAGTGACAGGTGAGTGAAGTGTCACGTGAGTGCATGGTGACCAGAGTGATCATGTGAGTGAAAGGAAAGAGGAGGGTGAATGGCGTTAAGGCATAGTGGGCATTGTCAGTGCAGTGAGATCATTGTAAGTGCACCCTGAACTGAAAAGTGAAGGGTGAGTGGTGAGAATGAAGAGTGAGTTGTCGGAATCCAGGATGTATTCGCAGACACTCTGTGTAACTCAACATTTTATCCACGGTTGTCGAGTGGGGTTTCAGATAAAATTTAAACTAGTGTTATTATGGCATCAATCAAGGATGGCGGGGAAGACAGTAAATGATTTGTGAATTCTGCAGCAAACTTTCAGCCTTTTGGTGTGCCTATTGGATTGTCACCTTTCCAAAAGAAAAATAACTGCTATTTGTTGTTGTTTTAAGAGCTTACAAGGTCCGGACCTAATACTAAATTGGACTTTAAACAAAGCAGTGCTTAATTTGTGCATGTTGTTTCCAGTGCGGAGAACCAGCACTTATTTTTGAGGGCCGCCCTTGTTTTTCTGCCTCAAACATTTACTGCGAGCGAAAGACTCATTTGGGGAAGACGCAGGAAGAGAAAAACACAGAGAGGAGAAAAACGAAAAAGCGTCACAAAGGGAGAAAGCAGAAATCTACAAAAGTGAGGTGAAAGGGCAGGGAGTGGCTATACATGGATTAAAGGGGGCGTAGATGGCTTCAGGATTACCTGCCTTAGTATTCCGTGTTCGCACATTTAATTGCAGTAGCCACGTGTTTCAGAGGTCAGTTTTGGGCACTGGCACGTTTTTATTTACAAATTAAGCACTGAAACAAAGTATGAATTCATTGGTAATTTGATTTTTCTGCCCATGTTTAAATATTTGTCAAGGATCATTCACGGGGCTCTGGAGCACATTTAAAGGTGCGTTTTGTCTATATTTGCTGGTTGACGTACCTACAAATAAGGGGTAAACATACTGGCCTCGGGTGATTTTGCTTATTTTAGAACCGGCCAAATCAGTAAAATACCAGTTTGCCGGTAGAAAACCGGCCAGGTGACAACCCTGTGCCTAATGTTACTTTTTAGGAAATCCATTCTCCCACTGTGGCAGCAAAGATAATTAACAAATATCAGGGATAGGCAGAGTGGGGACCAGCAGGGGGTCCGGGACCTGGTGTAAAACATAAAGCAGAGTTAAGGTGTAAATTTGTTTGACATCCTGTGAATTGCTCAGATGAGACTGAGATAGGGTGCTAGCCACTGTCCAGTCGAGCCCACAGCATCTGAAGGTGTGTATGTGTGCCCTGGAAGCTGCTCAGGCTAAGACACACAACAGGGGCTTGGGGGAGGGGGTGATGAATGGGGGGAGCATTTCAGCCCTATGAATGTTGGGCGACTGGTTTCATATGATCTTGTTCCTTCTAGGTTTCAGTTAAGGGTGGCTTTAGGTTAATGTATCCAATTATGAGTTTCTTCCTCTAGCTTTGCTTCTTCTGACTTGTCATTTACTGCTGGGCCTTCTACAATGCTCAGTGTGTCTAGTTTAAGCATTCAAAAATGTCTGTCAGGTGTTCTAACAATGAGGAGGTGCTCTGTACTTTTGCCAACTGAATATGCATGGTCAGTGATGTAGCAGAAATGTTATTGCTACCTTTGATGTCACAATGTTATCTATACGTGACAAACTTTGAATTTTGTTGTTTTATGTCCTAACAAGTTAACTGTAAAGTGGTGCAATGAAAGTCTATATTGAGGTCCATTCATTGTAGACTAGTAGTATAATGTGCTGTGGTATAGCATTAAAACTTTAAGTATAATAATTTGTTTTGATTTCATATGTTACCCTATGATGTTAATTAATACGTTTCACTAAAGGGATTATTAATTTCTAAAAATAAATATTTTAAATGTCATATGTAAATGTCGAAAATGTAGTTCCCCATTATAGTTATTGGAATGTATTAACAGTTATTTTGTTTTAAACCTACTGTAACATGAACACTGACATTATTAGTTGTGAATTCATAATTTTAAATATTGTATGTGCATTTCTCAATGCAAGCGATTGTGCCATTTAATTTGCTTTAGCTAGCCATTCTTGCTAACGTGTCATTTCTTTCAGGCTTCGTTCCCATGAAATATATGCTTAGAAATGGATATCCTATTGTTTTAACCATAGTGAGCCTGAGAAAGTAACCATGAAGGGGGTACATATAGGAATCAGAGGATGTGGAAATTGGAAGAGCCTACAATTTTGTTTAAAATTGTACATCTGAGCTAAAATGGATGTGTTTTCCATGATGGACTTGGGAATATGTACCTATGTTGCAGATCTATGACGTATGATGGACTTTGATTGAACAGTGAAGTATTTCAATTTATGCCACACTAACGATAGATGAATTATCAATCATTGTAGTCTTTAATTTACTGTTTTCAATTGAATTTGCAGCCACTCTAGCCACTCCTGCTATTTGCCATTTGCAATCCTTTTGCACTTGGCACTTGCTTGGACCATGAGAGGTACAGATTTCTTTATCCTTTCCCCGCATTTTCAATGCTTTGTAAAGACTTAAAATTATTCTCCTGACCCAGGAAGAAGACTCTTGACCGAGTTTCTCGAATCCTGACGCCTTCCATTTTTTTCTTACTTTTTGTTAACCTTGGTTAGTCACCTTTTGTCCCAGATGTCATTTCTCCAGATTCTCTTTGTCTTCTTATCCCAATTTGGCATCATGTGTTTTAGCCCAGCACATGGAAACTTAAGACTTGCCAATTTCTAGGCTTTCCCTTTTAACTTAGATAGAGAGATTCATATGATTCTTAAATTGTCTTCATGCTTAAAATGAATAGACAGCGCCTATTTACCAAGCTTAAAATAATTTTGCTGCTGTTTCGTATTGCTATCATAGAGTGCTTAGTCCTTTTGGTGGTAGTCCCATTAAACTTCTTTCAACTCCTTTGGTCAGCCCATGGTGATTCTGTGAATTTATAGTCTTGTTTTGGGAATCATTTACATACATTTGAGCATTAGTATGTAATAAAACCTTTTTACTTTATTGCAGACTAGAGTTTTGCTTGTGTGACCAAATGGGTCACACTGTAATCTTAAACTGTTTTGATGCCAAATCTTTCTACCCTTTGTGCTAGGTGAAAAGAATCATTGACCTCATTTAGAGCATGCCTGAAATGCTGCAGGAAGAGATTTTTGGGTCACCCCTAAAATGGTTAATTTGACGTTTGTGTCCATGTGAGATTTAATCTGTTCCTTTGCAAGCTGTTGGCCATGAGATGGAGTAATTTAGTTTCTGTGTTGTGTACTGGTGTAGATAACAGCTGGTCAGGGTGGTGCAGATTGATGTGGTCTTCAGCCACACAATAAAGTTAAAGCTGCTACCCCCGTTAGGTCAGAGGGCATTGTCACAAATGGACTGTTTCTCAATGTTACAGTCTTGGAGTCAGAAGGGAGTGAATGGAAGACTTTGTGGAGGCCACTGACAACAAACAGGTAGAACAGCTCTAGCAACACTGCCCTGCCAAGGTTGTATTACGCAGATCTTTGCACAAGGCCTGTTTAAAAATCTCTGTTGGGAGTGTCACACTCCTACTTTATTCCTCAGATAGTTGAGGGCTCACCAACAAAGTTGCTTTTGGTTTTTGCCGATGAAACAAAAACTCAAAAAACACACAAGAGACAAGGGTGGGCTCACACTTTTTTAGTCCAAGAAAATAGTAATGAAGAGAAGATTCCTCTAAAGAGGAGTACCCCTGATTCTTTTTCCTCTCCAAATATGTTATGCTTGAGATGTTGCAACAAACCAAGGAAAACCTAATGGTAATGAATGTAATAGATTGGCAGACTGTGGCAATAGAGAAAATGGAGTTCAGAATGAATGCTTCAAAAGCACCAAAGGAAGGCGGCATGGTCCATCGAACTTACTTCTGAAATAGAAGAGTTGAAAGTGCTAAATAGTGTGCTAGTAAAGGGAAATGAGACACTGGTAAACTGCACAAAACACCTAGAGACTAACAAAAGGGCAGCCTACTTGAGGATTAATGGTTTCCTGTCAGTAGCTGATCTTCCTAGAAGGGTGATTTCGCAGAACACTGATGCCTGATGCAAAATGGCCCTTAACCCAGTATCATATATCATCAGTGTATCCACTCATTAAAATGAAATCCCAAGAGAAACATAAAAGGCCTATCATCATGGTCCAGCTTGGAGGCAACATGGCCTGAGACTACATTTTAAGCAAGGCTGGGAGAAAGGGAAGGTCAGGTACAATGACTCACAGGTTTTGGTGGAAAAGCAAAGTGACTACAGTTGGTGAAGAAAGATGCTTGGTTTTTGGGGTGAAAGCTAAAATAATGATTCCTTCTATAATGAAAGGGTCTTGTATTGACAATCAGTACATACTTGGAACACTGAGTTGGTCAATACATTATTGACAGGCTGGAAGAAATATAGGCCCATTTTTATACTTTTTTTTGCGCCTCATTTGCATAATTTTTTTACACAAAATCGGCGCAAACTTACAAAATACAATTGTATTTTGAAAGTTTGCCCTGCTTTTGCATAAAAAAATGATGCAAATGTGGCACAAAAAAAGTATAAAAATGGGCCATAGAGTATAGGAGTAGAGAGTATGATAAAGTCTATCTCCATTGAGGCATGTCAGACAAATTGCTTTTCTTGTTTACATCTGACATGCAAATTGTGCTCAAATTTTAGAAGCGATTTATCTCTGAGTCATGGGTGAGTGCAGAGTATGGGGAGGTGGGTACATTGGCAACCCGCAGTGTAAGCTACGAGTAGAGATTTTAACAGAAGGATGTTCTTACATTCGATGGACATGCCTACATGACTGTTTGTAGACATTTTGATAATTCTTAGCAGTTACAACTAATATTGGGGTACATCACATTCTCTGAGTCACATAACTATTAAAAGGTCAATAGAGATATTGTAGAAGTAGTTTATGTTGGAGATCCTCTAGCTCTGATAAGTCCCTCCCCACTACCTCTTCTCATTTGCTACAGGCCACAGAGAGCCCACCATTTCTCACTGCCTCTACCTAGGTGCCTTGGACTCCACAGAGTTCACCACTCCTGCAGGTCTGCTGACACAGGCTCCACAGAACCCCCACTTCACACTTCCTTTGCCTTTATAACTACGGCTGCATTGGGCTGTTAAGTTCCCTTTCAGCCATGATCAACAAAAAGAAGCAGGAGAACCGTGCTGAGAAGAGGGAAGTTTACAATAAGGTCTTTGATGGTACTCATAGCCAAAAAGGTAGGAAATAGCACATCTGGCAAGAAAATACTTGTTTTGATTCTGTGTTAGACACAATCGGAAAATATGGATTTTCAGATATTGCCGGACCAACAGGAGCAAGAGTTTTGTTGTTAGTTCCTCTGGGAAACACTTACAGAAAATAAAAGTGGCTGCTCCAGAGAATGATTGATGTAGTGCAGATGTTGTCTTTCCAGAAGGAGGATTTCATAGCACAGTTGACATTGATTATGTGAGAATCACCAAGAGAGGGGCTTTGACTCCGCCCACATGTTGGGAGCCAGGAGTACATGTTTTGATTGGGCAGAAGCTGTGTGCTTCCATGAAAAAACAGCTTGACCTCCACAGAGCTATCATAATTTTATTTGTTTAGCCAGCTGTCTGAGGTTGACTTTTCAGGAGGATACACATGACTTTGTAATACAATTAAATTTAAGTGTCTTATATCACTAGATAATTTATATTGTTTTTCTCTGGCAACAGCACAGATAGGACGAGCACAGTCATCAATCTACATGGATTTTTACATCTGGCTTGACAGTGCAATTATCATCTAACATTTTAACCAAACCAATACTATTCGAGGTTTTTTGCTGCCACACAAATACACATTCATTCCGAAGCTATCTACTCATAATGCTTCACATAACTATAAAACATTCTTTTGAAACCAGACCTATTGACATTGCGAATGCTTGTTGTTTCTGCTCCATCTGTGCCCAGAAGATAAAGTGAATAGGCTGCAGACACAGAATGCCAAGTTGAGGTAGAATGCTTTGTAGGTTATACCAGTCTGATTAAACTTTATTCTAACCTGAACTGGAAACCAATGAAGGTTAATTAGAAAAAGGGGCGATAAGGTCAAATTCCTTGATGAAGGATAGACATCTGGCTGTGTAAAGGAGAGTGACTTTAAGAGAATTGAGACAAGAGTATGGAAGTCACACAAAAGTACCATTTTCAAAGTCAAAGCCTGAAAGTATCAGTATATTTGTTGTGATCTTAAAATGATTGTGCTCTGGAGCATTGAGTACAAGAATATAGTCAAACACTAATATCATAGACACAATATCAAGGCACAGAATATCCAAAGACAAGTGCATATAGGGAAGTATAGATGTCATATTCTTACATCTGCATATATGTACCTTGAATATTTATATATATGTCTTCAAGATACATAGATGTGAACTCAGATATATAGAAAATCCATTCTTACATATGTTTCAATATTCTGTCCATCAATATTTTGTCCTGAATATTAGTGTTCCACAGCATTCTTTCTTCTATATTCAGGATCTACACTATGATTGGAGGTAAGAATACTTTACTTATTTGAGGTCCAGGCGATGGAACTTAGTTACTTTAGTAACTTAATTTATATGTGGCAGTAAAAGAGAGAGGGTTCCAGCATAAAACTAAATGAGGTTATCTTAGGTGTAAAAGAAGACAAGAGATTATTGGTTTCTAGTTCCTTGAGTAATGCTGGGTGAAAACTGTTTTTATGATTTGGAGACAGAAATATGAATTCAGGTATTGAGGTAATGAAAGCTGCAAGGCAACAAAGAAGGTATCTCTGGGAAGAATGATTGGAACAGAGCAGGGCTACCTAAACTGCAAGGAGGTTAGGGGTACAAACACATATTGTAGGAGGCTGGCTAGCTTATAGTGGGTACCTTCTGGTACTTACACCCTGTGCCAGGCCCAGTTATCCATTATTAGTAGAATAGAGGTGTTTCTAGCAGCTTAGACTGATAGAAGGTAGCTATGGCAAAGCAGCTTAGGCTGAACTAGGAGACATGCAAAGCTCCTACTATACCACTTATATCATATAGCACAATATCATAAGAAAACACAATACTCAGTGTTACTAAAAATAAAGGTACTTTATTTTAGTGACAATATGCCAAAAGCATCTCAGAGAATACCTTCACTTAGGAGGTAAGTAATATACACAAGTTATATGTACACAAACCCAAAAAAGGTAAGTAACAGTAAGAAAAGTAGTGCAAACAATGTAGAATCACAATAGGATGCAATAGGTAAACATAGGTCCAGGGGCAACACAAACCATATACTCCAAAAGTGGATTGCGAATCACAAATGGACCCCAGACCTATGTGAGATTGTAGAGGGTCGCTGGGACTGTGAGAAAACAGTAGGGGTGTCCAAAATACTCCACCCCAAGACCCTAGAAAGTAGGAGTAAAGTTACCCTACTACCCCAGAAAGACACAATAGTCGTGATAGGGGGATTCTGCAAGAACCACAAGCACCAGCAAAACACTGAAGACGGATTCCTGGACCTGAGGACCTGAAATGGCAGGGGACCAAGTCCAAGAGTCGCGATAGTGTCCGGGGGGGGCAGGAGCCCAGGAAACCCTGGATGAAGGTGCAAAAGTGCTGCCTCCGGGTGAAAGAAGCCAAAGCTTCTACAACAACGAAAAGAGCTAGGAACTTCTCCTTTGGACGGCGTGCTGGATGTTGCAGAAGTATTTCCATGCAGAAATACCGCAAACAAGCCTTGCTAGCTGCAAGGGTTGTGGTAGAGGTTTTTGAGTGCTGCTGGGGACCAGGAAGGACCAGGATGTCGCTCCTTGGAGGAGGAGACAGAGGGGGCGCTCAGCAACTCAGAGAGCCCCCGCAGAAGCAGGCAGCACCCACAGAAGTTACGAAGCAGGCACTTAGAAGATCTGTGAACTCAGAGTCACAAAAGGAGGGTCCCACGATGTCCGAGTCCAACTCAGCGGGTTGAGCACTGCAGGACGGAGTGCTGGGGACCCAGGCTAGGCTGTGCACAAAGGAATCCTTGGAGAAGTGCACAGAAGCCGGAGCAGCTGCAAATCACACAGTACACAGGTTTGCTGTCTGGCATGGGGAGGCAAGGACTTACCCCCACCAACTTTGGACAGAAGGACCACTGGACTGTGGGAGACACTTGGACTCAGCTTGTGTGTTCCAGGGACCACGCTCGTCAGGATGAGAGGGGACCCAGAGGACCAGTGATGCAGTCTTTTTGTGCCTGCGTTAGCAGGGGGAAGATTCTGTTGACCCACTGGCGATTTCTTCTTGGCTTCCAGTGTAGGGTGAAGGCAGACAGCCCTCAGAGCATGCACCACCAGGAAACAGTCGAGAAAGCCGGCAGGATGAGACACTACAATGTTGCTTGTAGTCGTCTTGCTACTTTGTTGTGGTTTTGCAGGTGTCCTGGAGCAGTCAGCGGTTGATCCTTGGCAGAAGTCGAAGAGGGAGGTGCAGAGGAACTCTGGTGAGCTCCTGCACTTGTTATCTGACGAATAGCCCAGAGGAGAGACCCTAAATAGCCAGAAAAGGAGGTTTGGCTACCAAGAAAGGAGGTTTGGCTACCAAGAGAGGTAAGAACCTATCAGGAGGGGTCTCTGACGTCACCTGCTTGCACTGGCCACTCAGAGCAGTCCAGTTTGCCCCCAACACCTCTGTATCCAAGATGGCAGAGGTCTGGGACACACTGGAGGAGCTCTGGGCACCTCCCCTGGGAGGTACTGGTCAGGGGAGTTGTCACTTCCCTTTCCTTTGTCCAGTTTCGCTCCAGAGCAGGGCTGGGGGATCCCTGAACTGGTGTAGACTGGCTTATGCAGAGATGGGCACCATCTGTGCCCATCAAAGCATTTCCAGAGGCTGGGGGAGGCTACTCCTCCCCAGCCCTTCACACCTATTTCCAAAGGGAGAGGGTGTAACACCCTCTGTCAGAGGAAATTCTTTGTTCTGCCTTCCTAGGCCGGGGATGCCCAGGCCCCAGGAGGGCAGAATCCTGTCTGAGGGGTTGGCAGCAGCTGCAGTGGAAACCTCGGAAAGGCAGTTTGGCAGTACCCGGGTTCTGTGCTAGAGACCCGGGGGATCATGGAATTGTCCCCCCAATACCAGAATGGTACTGGGGGGACAATTCCATGATCTTAGACATGTTACATGGCCATGTTCAGAGTTACCATTGTGACGCTACACATAGGTAGTGACCTTTGTGCAGTGCACGCGTGTAATGGTGTCCCCGCACTCACAAAGTTTGGGGAATTTGCCCTGAACGATGTGGGGGCACCTTGGCTAGTGCCAGGGTGCCCACACACTAAGTAACTTGGCACCTAACCTTCTTCAAGTGAGGGTTAGACATATAGGTGATTTATATGTTACTTATCTGCAGTGAAAAATGGCTGTGAAATAACGTGGACGTTATTTCACTCAGGCTGCAGCAGCAGGCCTGTGTAAGAATTGTCTGAGCTCCCTATGGGTGGCAAAATAAATGCTGCAGCCCATAGGGATCTCCTGGAACCCCAATACCCTGGGTACCTAAGTACCATATACAAGGGAAATATATGGGTGTACCAGTGTGCCAATGAGAATTGGTAAAATTAGTCACTAGCATGCAGTGACAATTTTAGAAAGCAGAGAGAGCATAAACACTGAGGTTCTGGTTAGCAGAGCCTCAGTGATACAGTTAGGCACCACACAGGGATCACATACAGGCCACAAACCTATGAGCACTGGGGTCCTGGCTAGCAGGATCCCAGTGACACATATCAAACACACTGACAACATAGGGTTTTCACTATGAGCACTGGGCTCCAGCTAGCAGGATCCCAGTGAGACAGCGAAAACACCCTGACATATACTCTCAAACAGGCCAAAAGTGGGGGTAACAAGGCTAGAAAGAGACTACCTTCCTTCACATATTTATCACAGAACATTGACGTGCAGGAGAGGTGGCTGGTGAGCTGCCCTCGTTTAGCAGCAGAGATGTTGAAGGTGATCAGGCAGACATCTCTATGCTTAAATATTTTAGTGTTATTGTTGTACAGGGTTCTCCACTGGTTGTATGGATCTTTGGATGTCTGGAAGTGTCTGAAAGGAGATAACTACCATTAGCAACACATTTCAATTTCAGTGAAATCAAGGTGGTCCCACAAAAATGACAGAGAGGATGGTGTCCAAAACTTAAAGGTTCTTTTTTTTTTTTAGCAAAATTCAATAAAGCATGCAAGCAACTTTTTAATGAAACAAGTGTATCCAAAAAGCATATATGCGTTAATATAATTATGCAGTCTAAATGTTTATATTATAAAGAAAATATGCAAAATATGACAATATAGAGAGCACAGAATAAGAAATAAATTGGTTCTGTTAAGGAATGCTCCAATTCTAAACAAAGCATCTAAAGTGACAAGGAGAAATGCAAAGAGGAAGGTGTCAGCATCAGTAAATCCAAATTAAGGCTCAAGGGAAAGACTCAGGAAGTCAAGCATGAAGTTCAACCCCCTGGGCAAGGAGAATCAGGAGAGTTCGAGAAGGGCTTCCCTCAGTGAAGCCAGAACAGGATCTACTAAAATGTTCTATGGAACGCACAATTAAAACAAAGTAGAAGGTCATGGAAACTTCGTCCCACCAACTCCGCTGGACGTTGTTCTCTGGGAACAGGTAGACTCCCCAGGGCCAGACAAAGAGGTACACAGCTGCACTGCCTTGAAGTTAGCAACAGTTCGATCAGCCCAATAAAGGAGGCTCTCTCCCATCCTCATGTACTGCATATCCATGGCCAAAATTCAATTATCCTGACTAATCGAACTGTTCCCAACAATCAACAAAGCTGTATTATACCTAACAAACACTACTTGAGTCAGCACCTGCAGAAGAGAGAAAACATGAAACTCGAAATGCATTTGTTAAGGAAATAATTTATGTTGTTGAGGCCTAGGTATATGTCATCTCAAGCTTTAAGAGGAAAGATGGCAACCAAACCTCAACAGTTAGCATCAGAGAATACAATATTTATAATACAGTTGTGTATGTGGCTCTCACCACAGGTAAATACCGTCACCTACTACCACTTTAATTAATTCAGTGCACACTAGTTAATATTGTTATCACATAATAAGTATGATTAATGTATAAATATATGGTGTACAAATAATGCCCTCCAGAGGCAACATAGGGTGAACAAACTGGGGATGAAGAAGAAAAAGGCAATGCCTATGGTGCCAAGTTATGTATAGGATACGGAGTCCAAACAAGGTAGGAGCAGGAGACATGGGTCAAAGCGAGGAGGCAAGGCAAGCGAAGACCTCCTAGTATGGACGAAGATGGCAGCGGGCAGAGGGTGATGAGTTGGCAGCAAGGGCTTAAACACCACTTGACTCAAGAAGTAATGCTATGCAGGCACAAGAAGAAGATCCAGCCAAATGACAGGGTCTAGTCAGAAACTGTGACTGTCTACACTAGGCCAACTGATTACATGTCTGCATGATTTCCAAAGAAGACTTTCCTGAGCGTTCTGGGTCCCTTAAATTGGGCACAGATTCAGCGATTGTTTTGTCAAAGCTATTCAACATAAAAAGGGCCAATTGATGGATCGGACTATGTTGGAGCCTTTAAAAATGAAAGACCTAAACACAAGTACAATATTTCATTGAAACCCAGAGAAATCATTCAGGAACCATGAAGGTGTATTTAAAATGTAAGAATCATTACAGAAGGCAAACAGATAATGGTTATGTCAGAAAAGGGGTCTCAGGGCAGTGGCTTGCACCCTGTGCAAGTTGGGACCCTCAAGGTTAGGAAGTCACACTCAAGGTTAGGGAGTCACACAGCTAAGATTACCCCCTGCTCACCCCCTTGGTAGCTTAGATCAACCAATTAGGCTTATATCAGAGGCAATGGGTAAATTATTTGTCCACACAAAGTGAAAACACCACAAAAGTACTCCACACCAGTTTAGAAAAATAGCCAATATTTATCTGAGTAAAGCAAGGCCAAAATGACGGAAATCCAACATACACAAGTCAAAATATTACTTTCAGAAAGTTTAAGCAGGTCTTAAGCCATAGGAATCAATGGATGTATCTCTTTAGCACAAAGTACCTGGCATGGTTAAAAAACAAAGCTGATGCGGGCCACAGGGGAGGTGAGGCACTGGAAAAGCAAAGAGATGCATTGGTTTCTTACTGCACAGGGGAGGTGATGCTTCTATTCTTTCCTCCCAGGTGAGATGATGAGTTGGTTCCTTACTGGCACGGGAGGTGATGCCTTGATTCTTTCCTCGCAGGAAAGATGATGTGCCGATTTATGTACACTCTGCCTCGGTTCCTTACAGCGGTGAAGGGTCGATGAAAAATTGGCTACGAGACACAATGTGTGCAAAATCCAGAAGCCCTGTGTTAATGGAACCGTGGTGAAGCAGGAGCTGCTTCAATTGTGCAGCTGTGAGACAGTTGCTGCATTAATTCCCCTGCCATGGGGAAGGCGCTGCGTCAATCCTTCATCCGTGAGACAGGTGTTGCGTCTATTCTTCCTGTGTGGTGCATTTATGTGAGGATTTTCTCCGTCAGATCACCAGCTTCCACTTTCAAGGCCCCAGGGACTGGAGTTGGCACCACGTGGCAAGTAAGAACTCTCAGCAGAAGAGGCCAGGCACTGGCATATAAAGTCTTTGATGTCCCACAAACTTTTTAACAGGAGGCAAGTTCAGTCCAAGCCCTTGGAGAATCTTTGAAAGCAGGATGTAGAAAGCCAGGTTCCGTCCTTTTCACTTCCAGGACAGAAGCATCAAGCAACAGGCCAGCACAACAAAGCAACAGACAGAGTAGCAGTCTCTCCGACAGCATCCAGCTCTTTTTCTTGGCAGAATTTCTTCAGCCAAGAGGTGTTCTAACTGTGTGGTTTTAGAGGTCCAGTACTTGTATCAATTTCTGTCTTTGAAGTAGGCAAACTTCAAAGAGAAGACTTTGTAGTACACAAGACCCTGCCTTTCCCTGCCCTGGCCCCAGACACACTCCAGGTGGTTAGACACTGCATTGTGTGAGGACGGGCACAGCCCTATTCAGGTGCAAGTGTCAGCTCCTCCCGCCACTCTGGCTCAGGAAGACCCATCAACCTGCTGATGGGCCATCTGGATATTCAGGGCAGACCTCAGCTCCCTTTGTGTGACTGTCCAGAGTGAATGTACAAACAGCCCAACTGTCATCCTGGCCCAGACGTGTATTCAGTAGACAGGCAGAGGAACAGAGTGGTTAAGAATGAAAATGCCCACTTTCTAAAAGTGCAAAAACAACAGTTGCCCTAAGTGGGAAGGGCATGTCCTTGCTCACTGTGCCACTGGATTCAAGTTAGCCTGGCTGATGAAGAGTGATACCCTGAAACCGGTTCAGGGATGCTTGTTTCCAGAGAGGACCTGGCCTGGCAGTTCAGGCTGGATTGTTTCCATGGGGAACGGGGTGAAGACTATGGCTCGGACCAAACTGGGGTGGCATGGTGAGCAAAAGAACAATGGATTAAACCTAGATCTGTGACTGGGAGTGAGTGATTGAAAACTTTCAGCACTACATCCATCATCCTTTTGTGTCACATTCTAAAAGTGGCATTTTCTAACTCACAGTTCAAAAAACAACTTCACCAAAATATGTATTTTTAAATTGTGAGTTCAGACACACCAAACTCCATATCTCCATCCGCTCCCGATGGGAAATTATACTTAAAAGATATTTCAAGGCAATCCTCATGTTATCCTATTGGAGAAATAGGTTTTGCAATAATACAAACCGAGTTCAGCAGTATTTCACTTTCAGGACATGTAAAGCACACCAGTCCAAATCCTACCTTTTAAATGCACTGCACCCTGCCCCTGGGGCGGCCCTGGGACTACTTTAGGGGTGACTTACATGTAGTAAAAGGGAAGGTTTGGGCCTGGCAAGTGAGTGCACTTGTCAGGTTGACATGGCAGTTTTAAACTGCACACACAAGCACTGCAATGACAAGCCTAAGAAATGTTTGAAGGGTTACTTTGTGCTGTAGGCCCACTAGTAGCATTTCCACATTTGATTTACAGACCCTGGGCACACACTGTGCACTTTACGAGGGGCTTAGTAGTAAATCAAATATGCCAATCATGGGTAAACCAATGACCAATACAATTTAGACAGGGAGCACTTGCACTCTAGTAAAGTGCCTAGAGTCCTAAAGCCAAGAAAACAAATCTGAAAAAAAGGTTTATGTATATCCCAGCAAAAGGGCCATTTCCAACATGGTTAGTGAATCAATTCAAAATGCTCACAATACAAACAAATGTAAATCGACAATGGCAATGGAAGCTGAGCCTTATGGCCAGATGTTGCAAAGGTTTTTCCCCATTCTGTGTCTATGGGAAAAAGTGTTTGTACATATGGCCCTTAGTCTAGTCAATAGCAAGAACCGAATATGATCTAGAACAAAGTAACTAGTAAGTCAAAGAGCATTCTGTCATAGAGAGTGCTCGGTTTCGTAGGAGAGAAGAAACATGAAAAATATTCTAAGTATATAGTTATAAACAGACTGACACAGAGACTGTTCAGTAAGGATGCAAGGTTTAATCCTGGCTCAACTCCACAATAGAGAGTTTTTAGATGTTTTAGGCATAGAAATCATCCAGTTTGTTGTAAGAAAGTATCATCTTTCTTGGCATGTTACCCCCAATTTCTGCCTGTTTGTCAGTGTGTTTTGCCTATCTCTATGGGATCCTGCTAGCCAGGGCCCCAGTGCTCATAGTTTGTGGCCTATGTATTGTATTGTAATAGTATTTATATAGCGCTTACTACCCCTGACGAGGCGTCGAATCGCTTTTCGGCAAGTAGCATGCCACTCCAGAACCCAACAACAATTAGTGATGGATTAGTATAGGGCAATATGAGTACAGTTTTAGTATTATTATGAGTTAATCTGAGCCGCGGATATGAGTTTGTTAGTTAGATTGACTGGAGTAATGGAGGGGTGGAGGAGGAAAGAATCTAGAAGGGTTAATTGGGAGTATATGGTAATAGGATTTACGCTAGGGATGAGTAAAGGAGGATGGAAGAGTCTGTGGAAGGGGTTAGGGAGATCATAGTAGCAGGGTGAGATAAGTGAGGGAGAATTTACTAGATTTGTTTGGGAAATCATGGTAGTAAAGTGAAGTTTGGTGAGATAGATAAGGAAGCGGAGTGAAGAGCTTAGGCAGAGTTATTTAGGAGATGAAAGTAGTAGAATAGATTTGGGATGAGTCAGAGTGTGACTGGAGGATAGATTGATAGAGACATGACATATGGTGATGGGTAGATAAGTGTGATAAGATGAGAGCAGGGATTCATAAGTATCTAGTATAACAACTTATCTAGGAGTTATGCAATGACCTATGAACATGTTAAACATAGAATAACATACAAACATATATATATATTTTTATATATATATATACATATATATATATATATATATATCTATATATATATATATATACACACACATAGATAAGTGATAGATAAGTGTGATATAAGATGAGAGCAGGGATTCATAAGTATTTAGTATAACAACTTATCTAGGAGTTATGCAATGACCTATGAACATGTTAAGCATAGAATAACACATATATATATATGTATATATATATATATATACACATACACACATGAATACACACATATGCACACACATATGTACATATATTTTGCAATAGTCTGGAGATGAGCACCTAGTTATTGTACTATTTTCCCTGGTTGCACTGTTTGTCCTTGCACACCTAAGGGAGTTTTTACCTTTATTTCTACCCCCAGCAAATCTTTACCCCCAATTATAACTTCCTTCACTGTGGGAAAAAGATCAAATTTTAGCCAAATTAGTAGACCCCCAGACACTCTTCCAGAGGTAGAGGGTACCATATCAGCACTAAAGTTAATATAACCATTTCTAAATACCGGAGGCACTCTCCAATTCTCCTGCAGAAGTATAATCTGATGTTGATCGATAAGCCCTCCCCCACTCAGGGTCTGCAAGCTTTGCTCGTACTCCTGCTACATTCCAGGATAGTACTCTTAGCAGAGTTTCACTAAATAGCCCCCTATCAGTCTCCAATCCCCAGATGGTACACCTCCTGGCTTGCAGAATAGGCGAGTTCATCTCTAAATTCGAAACAGTCCCCATTGTATTACCTCTCATAACAATAGCAACTGGGTGCTGCAACAACACGACTCCCGGCCACCCATTCAAGTCTCCCTGCTGTAGTTTATTAACAGCTAGTAGTGTGTTATTAGTATGCTTAACTGTGTTACTGAAGTTCTGCTAACCAGACCTCCAGTGCTTATACTCTCTCTACTTACCAAATTTGTTACTATAGTTTAGTGATTCCATGTTCCAATTCCAATTGGCACACTGGACCCCCCTTATAAGTCCCTAGTATATGGTGCCCAAGTACCCAGGGCACCGGGGTTCCAGGAGGTCCTTATGGGCTGCAGCATTTAGTTTGCAACCCATAAGGAGCTCATACAAACCTTTCTTCAGGACTGCCACTGCAGCCTGAGTGAAATAGTGCACCCACTATTTCACAACCATTTTACACTGCACTAAGTAACCTATAAGTCACCTATATGTCTAACCTTAATTTACTGAAGGCTAGGTGCAAAGTTACTAAGTGTGAGGGCACCCTTGCACTAGCTAAGGTGCTCCCAAGTTGTCCAGGGCTAATTCCCCAGACTTCGTGAGTGCAGGGATACCATTACACATGTGCACTACATATATGTCAATACATATATGTAGCTTCATAATGGTAACTCTGAATATGGCCATGCAAGGTGTCTAAGATCATGGAAGTGTCCCCTGTAGGAGGCTGGACTGGCTTGTAGTGAGTACCAAGGGGTACTTACACCTTGCACCAGGCCCAGTTATCCCTTATTAGTGTATAGGGTGTCTAGCAGCTTCGGCTGATAGATAATGGTAGCTTAACAGAGCAGCTTAGGCTGAACTAGGAGACGAGTGAAGCTCCTACAGTACCACTAGTGTCATATGCACAATATCATAAGAAAACACAATACACAGATATACTAAAAATAAAGGTACTTTATTTTTATGACAATATGCCAAAGTATCTCAGAGTGTACCCTCAGTATGAGGATAGCAAATATACACAAGATATATGTACACAATACCAAAATATGCAGTAATAGTATTAGAAAACAGTGCAAACAATGTATAGTTACAATAGGATGCAATGGAGACGCATAGGGATAGGGGCAACACAAACCATATACTCCAAAAGTGGAATGCGAACCACGAATGGACCCCAAACCTATGTGACCTTGTAGAGGGTCGCTGGGACTATTAGAAAATAGTAAGGGTTAGAAAAATAGCCCACCCCAAGACCCTGAAAAGTGAGTGCAAAGTGCACTAAAGTTCCCCAAAGGACATAGAAGTCGTGATAGGGGAATTCTGCAGGAAAGACACAAATCAGCAATGCAACAACAATGGATTTCTAATCGAGGGTACCTGTGGAACAAGGGGACCAAGTCCAAAAGTCACAAGCAAGTCGGAGATGGGCATATGCCCAGGAAATGCCAGCTGTGGGTGCAAAGAAGCTGCTACTGGACAGTAGAAGCTGGAGATTCTGCAGGAACAACAAGGGCTAGGAACTTCCCCTTTGGAGGACGGATCCCCCACGCCGAGGAGAGTCATGCAGAAGTGTTTTCCTGAAGAAAGACCGCCAACAATCCTTGCTAGCTGCAAATCGTGCGTTAGGGTTTTTGGATGCTGCTGTGGCCCAGGAGGGACCAGGATGTCGCCAATTGCGTCTGGGGACAGAGGGGGCGTCGAGCAAGACAAGGAACCCTCTCAGCAGCAGGCAGCACCCGCACAAGTGCCAGAAACAGGCACTACGAGGATGCGTGAAATGCTTCTCACCCGAAGTCGCACAAAGGAGTCCCACGTCGCCGGAGGACAACTTAGGAGGTCGTGCAATGCAGTTTAGAGTGCCGTGGACCCAGGCTGGACTGTGCACAAAGGATTTCCGCCGGAAGTGCACGGAGGCCAGAGTAGCTGTAAAAGCCGCGGTTCCCAGCAATGCAGTCTGGCGTGGGGAGGCAAGGACTTACCTCCACCAAACTTGGACTGAAGAGTCACTGGACTGTGGGAGTCACTTGGACAGAGTTGCTGGATTCAAGGGACCTCGTAGTCGTGCTGAGAGGAGACCCAAGGTACCGGTGATGCAGTTGTTTGGTGCCTGCGGTTGCAGGGGGACGATACCGTCGACCCACAGGAGATTTCTTCGAGCTTCTAGTGCAGAGAGGAGGCAGACTACCCCCACAGCATGCACCACCAGGAAAACAGTCGAGAAGGCGGCAGGATCAGCGTTACAGAGTTGCAGTAGTCGTCTTCGCTACTATGTTGCAGTTTTGCAGGCTTCCAGCGCGGTCAGCAGTCGATTCCTTGGCAGAAGGTGAAGAGAGAGATGCAGAGGAACTCGGATGAGCTCTTGCATTCGTTATCTAAGGAATCCCAAGAGACAGAGACGGTAAATAGCCAGAAAAGAGGGTTTGGCTACCTAGGAGAGAGGATAGGCTAGCAACACCTAAATGAGCCTATCAGAAGGAGTCTCTGACGTCACCTGGTGGCACTGGTCACTCAGACCAGTCCAGTGTGCCAGCAGCACCTCTGTTTCCAAGATGGCAGAGGTCTGGAGCACACTGGAGGAGTTCTGGGCACCTCCCAGGGGAGGTACAGGTCAGGGGAGTGGTCACTCCCCTTTCCTTTGTCCAGTTTCGCGCCAGAGCAGGGCTAAGGGGTCCCTGAACCGGTGTAGACTGGCTTATGCAGAAATGGGCACCATGTGTGCCCATGAAAGCATTTCCAGAGGCTGGGGGAGGCTACTCCTCCCCTGCCTTCACACCATTTTCCAAAGGGAGAGGGTGTAACACCCTCTCTCAGAGGAAGTCCTTTGTTCTGCCATCCTGGGCCAGGCCTGGCTGGACCCCAGGAGGGCAGAAGCCTGTCTGAGGGGTTGGCAGCAGCAGCAGCTGCAGTGAAACCCCGGGAAAGGCAGTTTGGCAGTACCAGGGTCTGTGCTACAGACCACTGGGATCATGGGATTGTGCCAACTATGCCAGGATGGTATAGAGGGGGCAATTCCATGATCATAGACATGTTACATGGCCATATTCGGAGTTACCATTGTGAAGCTACATATAGGTAGTGACCTATATGTAGTGCACGCGTGTAATGGTGTCCCCGCACTCACAAAGTCCGGAGAATTGGCCCTGAACAATGTGGGGGCACCTTGGCTAGTGCCAGGGTGCCCACACACTAAGTAATTTAGCAACCAACCTTTACCAGGTAAAGGTTAGACATATAGGTGACTTATAAGTTACTTAAGTGCAGTGTAAAATGGCTGTGAAATAACGTGGACGTTATTTCACTCAGGCTGCAGTGGCAGGCCTGTGTAAGAATTGTCAGAGCTCCCTATGGGTGGCAAAAGAAATGCTGCAGCCCATAGGGATCTCCTGGAACCCCAATACCCTGGGTACCTCAGTACCATATACTAGGGAATGATAAGGGTGTTCCAGTAAGCCAATGTAAATTGGTAAAATTGGTCACTAGCCTGTTAGTGACAATTTGAAAGAAATGAGAGAGCATAACCACTGAGGTTCTGATTAGCACAGCCTCAGTGAGACAGTTAGTCATAACACAGGTAACACATTCAGGCACACTTATGAGCACTGGGGCCCTGGCTGGCAGGGTCCCAGTGACACATACAACTAAAACAACATATATACAGTGAAAAATGGGGGTAACATGCCAGGCAAGATGGTACTTTCCTACACAACCCCCCCCCCAAACGAAGGACAATAAGACTAGCCATGACCTGATGAGTCTTCATTGTCTAAGTGGAAATATCTGGAGAGTCCATCTGCATTGGAGTGGCTACTCCCAGGTCTATGTTCCACTGTGTAGTCCATTCCCTGTAGGGATATGGACCACCTCAATAATTTAGGATTTTCACCTTTCATTTGTTTTAGCCAAAGTAGAGGTTTGTGGTCTGTCTGAACAATGAAGTGAGTGCCAAACAGGTATGGCCTCAACTTCTTCAGAGCCCAGACCACAGCAAAGGCCTCCCTCTCTATGGCAGACCAACGCTTTTCTCTAGGGGTCAACCTCCTACTAATAAAAGCAACAGGTTGATCCTGGCCCTCAGAATTAAGTTGTGATAGGACTGCCCCTACTCCTAATTCAGATGCATCAGTGTGGACATAGAATTTTTTTAGAGTAACAAGGGCTTTTCAGGACAGGTGCAGAGCACATGGCCTGCTTCAGCTCCTCAAAAGCTTTCTAACAGTTTGCTGTCCATAATACCTTTTTAGGCATTTTCTTGGATGTGAGGTCATTAAGAGGGGCTGCAATGGAGCCATAGTTCTTAATGAACCTCCTGTAATACCCAGTGAGGATTAGGAAGGCTCTCATCTGAGTCTGAGTAGTAGGGGGAACCCAATCTATAATAGTTTGGATTTTCCCCTGAAGTGGTGCAATCTGTTCCCCACCAACAAGGTGTCCCAGATAAACCACCTTACCCTGCCCTATCTGGCACTTTGAAGCCTTGATAGTGAGGCCTGCCTTTTGCAGGGCCTCCAAAACTTTCCATAGGTGGATCAGGTGATCATCCCAGCTGGAGCTAAAGACAGCTATATCGTCCAAATATGCTGCACTAAAAGCTTCCAGCCCTTGCAGGACTGTGTTCACCAACCTCTGAAAAGTGGCAGGTGCATTTTTCAATCCAAAAGGCATTACTGTGAATTGGTAATGGCCTCCAATGGTTGAAAATGCAGTTTTAGGTTTCGCATCTTCTGATAATATGATCTGCCAATACCCTGCAGTCAAATCAAAAGTGCTTAGATACTTGGCAGATGCCAGTGTATCTATGAGCTCATCTGCCCTGGGTATAGGGTGAGCATCAGTTTTGGTTACCTGGTTGAGACCTCTGTAGTCTACACAAAACCGCATTTCCTTCTTTCCATCCTTGGAATGAGGTTTTGGTACAAGTACCACAGGAGAAGCCCATGGACTTTCAGAGTGCTCAACCACTCCCAGTTCTAACATTTTCTGCACCTCTTGCTTTATGCAGTCTCTGACATGGTCAGGCTGCCTATAGATTTTACTTTTGACAGGAAAGCTGTCTCCAGTATCTATAGTGTGCTCACACCAAGAAGTGGTACCTGGCACAGTAGAGAAGAGATCAGAAAACTGACCCAGGAGATTTATGCAATGGTCTTTCTGCTCAGCAGTAAGACAATCAGCCAAAACTACACCTTCCACTAGAGCATCTTGTTCTGTGGAAGAGAAGAGATCAGGTAGAGGATCACTGTCTTCTTCCTGTCCCTCATCAGTTGCCATGAGCAGGGTGAGATCAGCCCTGTCATAGTAGGGTTTCAGGCGATTGACATGGAGCACCCTAAGGGGACTCCTGGCAGTGCCTAAGTCAACTAAGTAGGTGACTTCACCCTTTTTCTCAACAATTGTGTGGGGTCCACTCCATTTATCTTGGAGTGCTCTTGGGGCCACAGGCTCCAAGACCCACACTTTCTGCCCTGGTTTGTACTGAACCAAAACAGCCTTCTGGTCATGCCATTGCTTTTGGAGCTCTTGGCTGGCCTGAAGGTTTTTACTGGCCTTTTTCATGTACTCCGCCATCCTTGATCTGAGGCCAAGTACATAATCCACAATATCTTGCTTTGGAGCTTTTAAAGGTTGTTCCCAAATCTCCTTGACAAGTGTTAGTGGACCCCTAACAGGGTGTCCAAAGAGGAGCTCAAAGGGGCTGAAGCCCACTCCTTTCTGGGGTACCTCCCTGTAGGCAAAAAGGAGGCATGGTAAAAGGATATCCCATCTCCTGTGGAGTTTTTCAGGGAGTCCCATAATCATGCCCTTGAGAGTTTTGTTAAATCTCTCCACCAGTCCATTTGTTTGTGGATGATAGGGTGTAGTGAACTTGTAAGTCACACCACACTCCTTCCACATGGCTTTGAGGTATGCAGACATGAAGTTACTACCCCTGTCTGACACCACTCCCTTAGGGAAGCCCACTCTGGAAAAGATTCCCAGGAGGGCCTTTGCCACTGCAGGAGCTGTAGTGGTCCTTAAGGGAATTGCTTCAGGATACCTAGTGGCATGGTCCACTACCACAAGGATAAACCTATTGCCGGAAGCTGTTGGAGGGTCAAGGTGGCCAACTATGTCAACCCCTACCCTTTCAAAGGGCACCCCAACCACAGGAAGTGGAATTAAGGGGGCCTTAGGTGTACCACCAGTCTTGCCACTGGCTTGGCAGGTCACACAGGAGTGCCAAAACTCCTTAGTGTCCTCTGACATGTGAGGCCAGTGAAACAATGGAACAAGTCTGTCCCAAGTTTTGCTCTGGCCCAAATGCCCATCCAAAGGAATGTCATCTGCCAAGGTCAGAAGAAACTCCCTATACTGCAAAGGGATAACCAAACTCCTGGCAGCTCCAAGTTTAGGGTCCCTTGACTCAGTATAAAGGAGATTGTTTTCCCAATAGACCTTATGGCTATCAGTGACATCCCCATTCTGCTGTTTGACAGCTTGCTGTCTCAAACCCTCTAGTGTGGGACATGTCTGCTGTGCCACACCCAGCTCTTCCCTAGCAGGCCCCCTGCACCCAAATGCTCAGCAGTGCCTGCTGCCAGCTCATCTGGTGTAGGTTCTGAATAGGGAGAGGATTCCTCTTCCTCAGAAGGGGAATCTTCTGGAGAGGGAGTGATAGTGGGCAAGGATTTACCCTTTCTACCCCTAGCCTTTGGTAGCACTTGGTCCATTGTTCCAGGATCCAAGCTTCGCTGTCCTCTTTGCTTCTTGGCCTGAGCCCTTGTCAAAGCAAAGATATGCCCAGGAATGCCCAGCACTGCTGTATGAGCCTCCAACTCCACTTCAGCCCAAGCTGATGTCTCCAAATCATTGCTTGTAAGCAAGCTACAGGTAAATCAGTGGCTACCACAGCTTTCTTTGGACCAGTAACCCCTCCCCCCCAGTTGAGATTCACAACAGCCATGGGGTGGCTAAGAGTGTTGTTATGAGCATCAGTCACTTGGTACTGCTGACCAAGTAGGTGTTGATCAGGGTGAACCAGTTTCTCAATCACCATAGTGACACTGGCTCCTGTATCCCTGCAGGCCTCAACCTCAACACCATTTATTAGGGGAAGTTGCTTGTATTTACCCATATAAAGGGGACAAGCAACCAAGGTGGCAAAGTCAATACCACCATCAGAGACTAAAAGAGCCTCTGTGGTCCCACTAACAAGACCAACCCCAACTACACTACCAATGGTGAGCCCAGCTACACCCTTTGATTGGCTATTTGTAGTAGACTTCCCACCACCACTGCTATTACTAGGGGTACTAGAGGACGCAGTTGGGGTTGTGGTAGTGGGAGCCTTGGTGTTTTTCTTTGGGCGGGTGGAATCAATTGCCCAATGGCCTTTACTTTTACATAAATAACACCATGGCTTCTTGTGATTGTTGGAAGAGGATTAGGACCCATCACCCCCAGAGGATTTTTGTGGGCCTGATGAAGACTCAGAATGTTTTTTATCTTTGTCCCAACCCTTGTCAGAAGACTTACAATCCTTCTTCTTGCCATCCTTGTCACCACCTGTATGAACCTTTCTGTTCACTCTTGTTCTGACCCATTTGTCTGCCTTCTTTCCCAATTCTTGGGAGAGATCAGATCTGAGTCTACCAAGTACTGATGCAACAAGTCAGACACACAATTATTCAAAATATGCTCTCTCAGGATTAGATTATACAGGCTTTCATAGTCAGTCACCTTACTACCATGTAACCATCCCTCCAAGGCCTTCACTGAACAGTCTACAAAGTCTGTCCAGTCTTGAGAGGACTATTTTCTGGTATCTCTGAACTTTATCCTATATTGTTCAGTGGTTAAGCCAAATCCATCTAAGAGTGCATTCTTCAAAACTTTGTAATTATTAGCATCACTTTCTCTGACAGTAAGGAGCCTATCCCTAACCTTACCACTGAAAGATAGTCACAAGATAGCAGCCCACCGCCTTTGAGGGACCAACTGTACCATACAGGCACTCTCAAGTGCAGCAAACCACTTGTTAAAGTCATACCCCTCCTTGTAAAGGGGGACTATCTTATTCAGGTTT
This sequence comes from Pleurodeles waltl, assembly GCF_031143425.1. Lineage (NCBI taxonomy): Eukaryota > Metazoa > Chordata > Amphibia > Caudata > Salamandridae > Pleurodeles > Pleurodeles waltl. The sequence goes on from NC_090447.1 coordinate 613,519,752, forward strand.
CTAGAATATTGTTCTCTTACAGGATTACTATCAAAACACTGCTGCTGCCACCATGGGGAACTAACCTCAACCTCTGTCTTTCCCTCTCTACATCTAGAGATTCCTTGTCTAAGGTCAACTGCTGCTGTCTTAGCTTCAGTCTGGCCTCTTCCAACCTCAGCTTTCTGAGTTCCCTTTCTAGGGTGTTATCCTCAGCGTGGGAGGCTTGGGAATTCTGTGACACAGAGTAAATGTGGGAATTGGCCGAAGTGGACCTGTCTCTAACTAGCTGGACTCTAGTTACCTGGCCTTTTGGAGTGAAAGGTGCCCTACTAGTGTGTGACCCCCTCCCACTACCAGTGTCACTAGGTGGCCTGTTAGCTGGCAGGTCTTTGGACGAACCCTCCCAGAGTCCTCAGGGCCCCCCCCTGATTCTTGCTGGGTACCCCCTTGTTGGACCAGGCCTTTTTACAGGGTCATCCCCAAATAATTTGCCTCCTTCCTCCTATTTTTTCTGACTTGTTGTTGTTGGCTTTTGAACTCTGGGCACTTTACCACTGCTATCCAGTGCTAAAGTGCATATGCTCTCTGTGTAAATTGTACTGTTGATTGGTTTATCCATGATTGGTTATTTGATTTACTTGTAAGACCCTAGTAGAGTGCACTATATGTGCCTAGGGCCTGTAGATTAAATGCTACTAGTGGGCCTGCAGCACTGATTGTGCCACCCACTTAAGTAGCCCCTTTACCTTGTCTCAGGCCTGCCATTGCAAGGCCTGTGTGTGCAGTTTCACTGCCACTTCGACTTGGCATTTAAAAGTACTTGCCAAGCCTAAAACTCCCCTTTTTCTACATATAAGTCACCCCTAATGTGTGCCCTAGGTAACCCCTAGAGCAGGGTGCTGTGTGGGTAAAAGGCAGGACATGTACCTGTGTAGTTTATATGTCCTGGTAGTGTAAAACTCCTAAATTCATTTTTACACTACTGTGAGGCCTGCTCCCTTCATAGGCTAACATTGGGGCTGCCCTCCTACATTGTTGAAGTGGTAGCTACTGATCTGAATGGAGTAGGAAGGTCATATTTAGTATGTCCAGAATAGTAATACAAAATCCTGCTGACTGCTGAAGTTGGATTTAATATTACTATTTGAGAAATGCCACTTTTAGAAAGTGAGCATTTCTCTGCACTTAAATCTTTCTGTGCCTTACAATCCACGTCTGGCTAGGTTTTGTTGACAGCTCCTTGTGCATTCACTCAGACACACCCCAAACACAGGGTACTCAGCCTCACTTGCATACATCTGCATTTTGAAGGGGTCTTCCTGGGCTGGGAGGGTGGAGGGCCTGCCCTCACACAAAGGACTGCCACAACCCGTACTGGGACCCTGGCAGACAGGATTGAACTGAAAGGGGCCCTGGTGCACTTCTAGGCACGCATCTCCTCCTCTGCGTCCCTCTGCAGAGATTTCCCACTCCAAACCAGGTACTTTGTGCTTGAAAGAAACTTTGGCGGTCATTACAACATTGGCGGTAAAAGCCGCTTACCGCCATGCAGAAGACCGCCAACATGCCGCCGCGGAAAACCGCCACAGCTATTATGACCCACATCTTGCAATCCGCCAAAATTCAGACACCCACACAAGTCTGCCACACCAAAAGTCAGTGATAAACTGGCGAAAACAAAACCTCCACCGTCATGCCAACAGAAATACGCCCACACTATCACGACCCACGAATCCACGCAGCAGTCTTTCAACTGCGGTATTCCATTGGCGGTACACACCGCCACGCTCAAAATACACACACACATACAAAACACTACCACATTGGACAATTCCAAATACACACACCTGAGACATATACACACACCACTCCCACACACCCATTACAATATAAAACACACACCCACATCACCCACAAACCCCTATGACAAAAAATTCAGAAAGAAGGCCAGAGAGAGACACCACCAGCAAGAACAGGCACATAATACCATCACCCAAACAACTTCCACGCACCTCACACAACACACCACTACATATCAGCACACTGATCACCACACACACCACCCCACACATCACCTACACCACCCCATGGCACGGCAAAGACACCCCAGGTTCTCGGAGGAGGAGCTCAGGGTTATGGTGGAGGAAATCGTCCGGGTAGAGCCACAGCTATTCAGAGCACAGGTGCAGCACACCTCAATCGCAAGGAAGATGGAGCTATGGCGAGGAATAGTGAACCAGGTCAACGCAGTGGGACAGCACCCAAGAAGTCGGGAGGACATCAGGAAGAGGTGGAAAGACCTACAGGGGAAGGTGCGTTCCGTGGTTTCAAGACACCACCTGGCGGTTCAGCGGACTGGCGGCGGACCCCCACCTCCTCACCCACAACTATCAACATGGGAGGAGCAGGTCTTGGCGATTCTGCTTCCTGAAGGCCTCGCAGGAGTAGGCAGAGGAATGGACTCTGGTAAGTCAAATCTGAACTATTACATCCCCCACCCTACCTGCATGCTATCACATACCCCCACCCTCACCCCCAGCACCCCAACTCCTCACATATGTCCCAACATCACAAACCACACATCCCAACACCAAGCCCTGCACGCAACAACAGAGCATGGACACCCATCACTAAAGCAGGCCCACTGCACATACCCATACAACCCCCTAAACCACCATCACACAAGCTCCCACACAGGAATGCAAGCACTGGGGTACACGCTCACCCACTCATTGCACACCATGACACATACAGATGTAATAACCATCCTTTTCTACCCCTGCAGGACCCATACCCAACGTCACCGGACAGGAGGGTCCACACATGTCCACACCACCAACAGAAGAGGCCCACAGTGATGACAGCACCTCTGTTCAGCTGGATGTAGATGACCAGCCCGGCCCGTCGGGGACCTCTGGACAGTTGGTTCCCCTCACACTGGCACAGGCCACCACAGACCTTCCCCCCTCTGGAAACACCAGCAAGGCACCCACCCAGCGGGCCCATACCTCCGTCCCCAGGACACGTCAATCAGCAGTGTATCCGCCACTACAGGGAACCCAGGATAACCAACCAACCCAACAACAACAGGGACCTGGGGGCAGTGGTAGTGGGCACACGGTCTAGGGGACGGAGGCCCAGGAACACAGGGGAACTAAGAGGGCTGCTGTGCGACAGGGGGCGGACAGGCCAAGGGAACCCACTCTCCACGAGGCCCTCTCCTCCATCATGGGAGCCTACCACCACTCCCAGGAGACAATGCCAACGGTACTGGCCAAGTTTCAGGAGACCCAGCGCCTGCAGGAGGAACAGTATATGGGCTTCAGGGAGGATCTCAAAACCATCAGCTCCACCGTGGGCACCATCGTAGGGGTGCTGAAGGAACTACTCAACACCAGGAGGGACACTGTGGCACTACAAGGGGCCCCTGACACTAGCATGGACGATGAACTGCCCACCACCCTCCGCTGGCACTAGTGGACAGGACGCCCCGCCACAGGACCACCACACCAGCATCCCACCCGCAAACGGTCCTTGAGATCCAGGACAAAGACAGAGCACGATGCCAAGACCTCCGTCAAGAAATGAGACCACCCTGATTGTCATCCTACTGTCCCACTTTGTCACCCTCTCCATACTTAAACTGCCCAACCTCCACTTCCTATGCCCATTTGGGCAATGCACCTGTGAGACTAATAGACTGGACTCTGCCATGGACATTCCTCCGCCATCACCCTTCACCATTTCACTACCCCCTCCAATATTGAGCACTTAAATAAATACACTTAAAACACAAAACAATCTGCAGTCTGTCTGTGATTTTGAAATAGTGGATTAGCAATTACAGTGACAAAATGCTCTTTCAATTGTAATGTCAACATACCTATGTCACACAGCTCAAGTCCATGAGGAATCAAAGCAGATGTCACACAGTGGGACCCACATCTGTGAAATCGTAAGGGAAAGTGACAACTCAGTGACCATACACTGGGTGAAAAGGACAGACAGTAGCGAGGTAGTAGTGTTTAAGTACATGCAGTAGGCATGTCTGTACTCTTACCTGTGTCTCACTGGAAATATTGCTAGATCACTGAGTCCCTGTTGTTCATGTCTTCTTCCTCTGCTTCCTCGTCTTCACTATCCACAGGCTCCACAGCTGCAACAACACCTTCATCTGGACCATCCTCCTGCAGAAAAGGCACCTGTCGTCGCAATGCCAAGTTATGAAGCATACAGCAGGCCACGATGATCTGGCACACCTCCTTTGGTGAGTAGAAGAGGGATCCACCTGTCATATGGAGGCACCGGAACCTGGCCTTCAGGAGGCCGAAGGTCCGCTCGATCACCCTCCTAGTCCGCCCATGGGCCTAATTGTAGCATTCCTCTGCCCTTGTCCTGGGATTCCTCAATGGGGTCAGTAGCCATGACAGGTTGGGGTAACCAGAGTCACCTGCAAATGGCGAGGGACAGGTATTACACACACACTAACCTGTAGCGTAACCCCAGACCCAGATAACCATTCCCACTGTCTTGCCTCCAGGTGCTCACCTAATAGCCACACACGGTGCCTCTGGAGTTGACCCATCACATAAGGGATGCTGCTATTCCGCAGGATGTAGGCGTCATGCAGTGAGCCAGGGAACTTGGCATTCACATGGGAGATGTACTGGTCTGCCAAACATACCATCTGCACATTCATAGAATGATAACTCTTTCGGTTTCTTTACACCTGTCCACTCCTGCGGGGGGACCAAAGCCACATGGGTCCCATCAATGGCACCTATGATGTTGGGGATATGTCCCAGGGCATAGAAATTACCTTTCACTGTAGGCAAATCCTCCACCTGAGGGAAAATGATGTAGCTCTGCATGTGTTTCAGAAGGACAGACAACACTCTGGACAATACGTTGGAAAACATAGGCTGGGACATCCCTGATGCTATGGCCACTGTTGTTTGAAACGACCCACTTGCTAGGAAATGGGGCAGTGACAGCACCTGCACTTGAGGGGGGATTCCTGTGGATGGCGGATTTCTGACATCAGGTATTGGTTCCAACTGGGTACACAGTTCCTGGATTGTGGCACGGTCAAGCCTGTATGTGATAATGACATGTCGCTCCTCCATTGTCGACAGGTCCACCAACGGTCAGTACACCGGAGGATGCCACCATTGCCTCAGATGTCCCAGCGGACGGTGCCTATGAAGGACAACAGCGAGCACAGAGTCAATCAACTCAGAGGTACGTACCCACAGTTTACACAGAACACCAATCATACACAAAAGGTGACCTGTATGTGTGTTGAGTCTAGGCCTAGGTATGTGTGACGCAGTTGGAAATGAAACCATGTGGGTCCCTGAAATGGCAGCTCCCTGACCTCTAAAGTGGGACAATGGGATTCACACTGAGCTGGCGTTGTACACCGTCGCGGTAGGCGGTCGAAGACCGCGGCGCAATGCTGCATTGGTTAATATTGGACCCTATGGGTCCCAGGAGCCAATGACGATGTGCGCCGGCGGTGACGGTACGCACCGCCGCGGACGTGACCGCCATTTTCTATCTGTTCAGTCACTCGATACCTGATCTTCGACAGGAGAGGACCTACACTGCAAGTGCTGCTGTGACCTCGGTCTGGAAGAGACAATGGCACGAGTGTCTGGGGAAAGGGCCCCTGCCTTCACATCGGAGGAGTTGGAGAAGCTTGTGGATGGGTTCCTCCCCAGTACACGCTACTCAGCGGTCCTCCAGACAAACAGGTAAATACACTGTGAGCATGCTGTATGGGCTATGAGTGTGTGGAGTGGGGTGGATGCAAGATGGGGGGGGAGATTGATGCGTGCATGAAACGACGGTGAGTGCCTGTGCATCATGGCAAGGGTAGGGATGGGGGCCAATCACTTTGATGGTGCAGTTGGTAATAACTACACTTTTTCCCCTGTACATTTCATGTAGGTCAGAGCCCACCAGAAAAAAGATATTTGGCGTGCCATCGCCAAGGACGTACGGACCATGGGGGTCTACCACAGACGGAGCACCCACTGCCGGAAAAGATGGGAGGACATTCGCCGCTGGAGCAAGAAGATGGCGGAGGCTCAGCTGGGGATGGCCTCCCAACGTGGGAGGGGTGCCCGTCGCACCATGACCCCCCTGATGTTCCGGATCCTGGCGGTGGCATACCCAGATTTGGATGGGCGCTTGAGGGCATCACAGCAGCCACAAGGAGGTGAGTACAGTCTCATTCTGCTGACTTTGCGCACAGTGGAGGTGTCTGGTAGGGGAGGTGGGCTGTGGGTTTCCCTAGGCCAGGGTGAGTTCCATAGGCAAGGCCCCTCCGTAAGGCAGGCCATGTGGCACCCCAGCCCACCTCTGTAGAGTGCCAAGTACACCTAGTCATGCCCCTGTGTCTTCTATGTGTGCAGATGTCGTCCATAGCCTTGTAGGCCATTTCCCAGGAATTCAACAGTGGAGCCCAAGAGCGCGGCGTAGTGCAGGGGGCTTCTGTGTCTGTCGTGTCCGCCAACGGTAGCGGTAATGCATGCACTCAACATGTCTCTCTTCTGTCTTCCCCCCCTTTTTGTGGTCTCCCTGTTCTTGTGGGCATTAGCATCATCAGGCGGAGGAGCAGTGGCACCGGAGCACGAGGGAGCTGCATCCCACATGGCCCTGGAGGGCGACACTAGGGACTCTGAATTCACCAGTGGGACGGAGGGCGAGGGGAGCTCCACGGCGGGGACAGGAGCTGAGACCAGCTACACGGACTCGTCCTCTGATGGGAGCTCCCTTGTGGTGGTGGCAACATCTGTGCCCCCCCTCATCTACAGGTACAGCTGCCACCCCCCCTACCAGTACCACCCTCCCAGCAGCCCCTCAGCCTTTGCCCCGTGCCCGCTCACCCAGGAGGGTGGGCATCACCTTCGCCCCAGGCACCTCAGGCCCTGCCCCAGTCACCCCTGCTGCCATCAGTGAGGAGGCCATTGACTTCCTCAGGTCCCTCACTGTTGGGCAGTCTTCCATTTTGAATGCCATCCAGGGTGTAGAGAGGCAGTTGCAACAAACAAATACATTCCTGGAGGGCATTCATTCTGGTCAGGTGGCCCTTCACCAAGCTTTTCAGACTCTGGCCTCAGCACTGATGGCAGCCATTGTCCCCGTCTCTAGCCTCCCCCCTCCAACTTCCTCCAACCCGACCCAATCACCTGTACCTCAGCCTATCCCAGGCACACCTACAGACCAACATGCACACACGTCAACACCCAAGGGTAGCTCAGGCAAACATAAGCACCACACATCCCACAGGCATTCACGCAAGCATCACACAAATGCAGACACACCAACATCCACTGCCTCCACTGTGTCCCCCTCCTGCTCGTCTCCCTCCTCCCTCCCAGTGACGTCTACACTCACACCTGCATGCACTACCTCTACAGCCACTACGTACCTCTCCAGCATACCCACCACCACACCCCGCTCATGTGCAGTCACCACCCCCACTACCATTCACACGTCCCCTGTGTCCTCTCGCAGTGTGTCTGTGACGCCCCCTCCCAAGATGCACACCCACCCAACAGCCATCCACCTCACGACAGCCTCCAGCGCATGCACCTTCACCCTAAGTCACCAAACGTACACCTCCTACAACCACCACCTCTTCCTCCACTCCCAAACCCCCTCTAGCTACCCGTCCCAGTGTGTCCCAAAAACTTTTCCTATCCACCCTTGACCTCTTTCCCACACCTCCCCCAACCCGTCCATCTCATAGGTCCCGAACTAGCACCTCAGCCACAACATCTGCGGGACCAGTGGTGCCTGTAGTCACCGGAATCTGGAGTGCACCAGCCACCAGGGCAGCCAGTGTGGAACGGAGCCACAGCACAGACAGTCCCCCACCTGTGAAGCATCAGAAGTTGGCCAGTGCCCAGCGGGTCTCCAGCCACCAAAGCCACTCCCGGGGTCCCGGGGGGAGTGTGGAGTCAGCTGTGACACCTTCCAAGGTGGGGAAGGGCCACAAGAAACCCGGCAAGTCTGGAAGAGCAGCACGGCAGAGAAGACCGCCATCATCCCCGCTGCCCAGGAGGCCACCGCCAGCACCAGCCCAGCTGCGCAGGAGGCCACCGCCAGCACCAGCCCAGCTGCCCAGGAGGCCACCGCCAGCACCAGCCCAGCTGCCCAGGAGGCCACCGCCAGCATCAGCCCAGCTGCCCAGGAGGCCACCGCCAGCAAAAGCCCAGTTGGGCCATGAAGAACCGCCAGCAAAAGCCCTGTTGGGCCATGAAGGACTGCCAGCAAATGCCCCGTTGGGCCTTGAAGGACCGCCAGCAAATGCCCCGTTGGGCCATGAGGGACCGCCAGCAAAAGCCCCGTTGGGCCATGAAGGACTGCCAGCAAATGCCCCGTTGGGCCATGAGGGACCGCCAGCAAAAGCCCCGTTGGGCCATGAAGGACCGCCAGCAAATGCCCCGTTGGGCCATGAAGGACCGCCAGCAAATGCCCCGTTGGGCCATGAAGGACCGCCAGCAAAAGCCCAGTTGGGCCACGAAGGACCGCCAGCAAATGACCCGTTGGGCTATGTAGGACCGCCAGCATATGCCCCGTTGGGCCATGAAGGACCGCCAGCAAAAGCCCCGTTGGGCCATGAAGGACCGCCAGCAAACGCCCTGTTGGGCCATGAAGGACCGCTAGCAAAAGCCCCATGGGCCATGAAGGACCGCCAGCAAATGCCCTGTTGGGCCATGAAGGACCACCAGCAGCTGAGACCCTGCAATGGAGACCGCCATCTTAAGCACCGCTGAACAGGGCACTGCCATCTCAGGCACCGCTGAACAGGGCACGCCATCTCAAACACCGCTGCACAGGGCACCGCCATTTCAACCACCGCTGGCCAATGAGTGGCAAGGGCACTGACGCAACTGAGTCCGTCACAGGGTGAATGTAGCACTCTGGGCACAAAGCCCCCTCCAGAACCAGTGGAGAAAGGCATCCACTCCATCTGTCCTTAGCAGGATGAAGCACTCTGGGCACAAAGCCCCCTCCAGAACCAGTGGAGAGATACATCCACTCCCTCTGTCCTTAGCAGGATGAAGCACTCTGTGCACAAAGCCCCCTCCAGAACCAGTGGAGAAAGGCATCCACTCCCTCTGTCCTTAGCAGGATGAAGCACTCTGGGCACAAAGCCCCCTCCAGAATCAATGGAGAAGGCATCCACTTGAGAGACTGTGGCTTTGCACTCCCCAGGATGTAACAGTGGGCAACCCACCCACTGTAGAGACTTGAGAGACTGTGGCTTTGCACTCCCCAGGATGTAACAGTGGGCAAACCACCCACTGTAGAGACTTGAGAGACTGTGGCTTTGCACTCCCCAGGATGTAACAGTGGGCCACCCAGCCACTGTAGAGACTTGAGAGACTGTGGCTTTGCACGCCCCAGGATGGAACAGTGGGCATGTGGCAACTCGTGGATTTGGCGTTGCGCACTCAAGCGGCTGAGGTGCCCCCCCTTTCCCTCTCCCTGAGGTGCCTGTTTAGTTGCTGTCTGATGCCCCTGCAGTGTTCTCTCCGTCATGGTCGGGGTTCTTGTGTGGGCCTCGCCCATACCGTGTGGTCCCAGTGTTCCACGGACTTTCTTAGAACACTACCTGGACTACTATGCTTTGTATATATTATGTACATGGTGTATATATCTATTTCTGCCTACTTGCTTTTAATATATTACAATGGTTACACTCATTTTCTATTGTCTTTGCATTCTTCTGGGGAGTTTGGGGGGTGTAACTGTGATGTATTGATACGCATTAGTGTGTGTTGTAGTGGGTGAGAGTGGGGTGGGGGTGTTGCGTGTGTGTGTCCCTGTTTTTTGCCTCTCCCCTCCCCTGTGTCGTAGGTGCAGTACTCACTGTGGTCTTCGCCGCCGGCGTTCGTGCTCCTGGTAGAGGAGCAAGAAGATGAGGGCTGGAAAAATGTGAAGTTCTAGTTCCATGGTGTCCTCGTTTCTCGTGGAGTGTGTAGAGGTGAGCGTTTTCTCTTCGGAATTCCTGTTTCCGCAGTGCTTTTATTTGCGGTGAATCCGCCCCGGAAAAGGTGGCAGATTGGCCTGTCTTAATACTGTGGGCGATACATTGTCTCCCGCCAGTCTGTTGGCGGTGACCGCTGCGCTGTTTGTTTGTACCGTCGTGGCGGTCGGAGTGTTAAAGTGGCTGTCTTTGTTGGCGATTTCCGCCACAGTCGTGATTTAATTTTTTTTACTGACGGCCTGTTGGCGGTCTTACCGCTGCTTTATCACCGACCGCCAGGGTTGTAATGACCACCTTTGTTTGCTATTTAAAGACTTAAGACACTTTTTTATCAATTGTCAGTGATATCTCTACAATTTCATATTGCATCTTTTATCGTTTTGACCTGCAAATACCCAGATAAATATTATATATTTTTCTAAACACTGTGTGGTGTATTTTTGTGGTGCTATATTGTGTTCTTGTATGATTTATTGCACAAATACTTTACACATTGCCTTCTAAGTTAAGCCTGACTGCTCAGTGCCAAGCTACCAGAGGGTGGGCACAGGATAATTTGGATTGTGTGTGACTTACCCTGACTACAGTGAGGGTCCTTGCTTGGACAGGAGGTAACCTGACTGCCAACCAAAGACCCCATTTCGATCACCCCTCCTCTACCTCCTGATCCTGGGATGGGCCAGACTGGTTCTGGTCACTTTCTAGGAGAAGGCTAAGGAGAAGATCTTTGGCAGGGTTCTTACCAATGCTTAAACCTCTTTCTATGCAGAGACCCCTCAAACATTTAAAGTTTAAACTACCATATGTTGTCTGGACAACTGTGGGAATCAGTTCTACTGCAGACATAGTTGTTAGAAAGGGTTTAGGACAGAGAAAAAAAGTTTTAGAAACTTTTAAAGCAAAGAGAAAAACTTTTCAAACTTTTGAAAACTTCTTAGAAACTTTTTAGAAAGTTTGTAGAAAGAGAGTTAAACTGTTTAGGTTAACTGTGTATATTTTTAAGTATTTGGTATATGTTTTTGTTATGAAAAGCACCAATGACAAAGTGATAAAGCAGATACAAGTACTTATCCCACCGCTGCACCACTAATGTAGGAGGCTGGATGACTCAGACAACTACAATGTTCTAAACAGTGCACTATTGGATGGATTAGGCTTAACCACTGAACAATATAGAATCAAGTTCAGAGAAACCAGAAAAGAGCCTTCACAGGATTGGATAGGCTTTGTAGACTGTTCAGTGAAGGCCTTAGAAGGTTGGTTAAAAGGCAGCAAGGTGACTGACTATGAAAGCTTATCCAATCTGATTTTGAGAGAGTATATTCTTAACAAATGTGTGTCTGATTTGTTGCACCAATATCTTGTGGACTCATATCTGAATTCTCCCCAAGAATTGGGAAAGAAGGCAGACAAATGGGTCAGAACAAGGGTGAGCAGAAAAGGTCATACAGAGGGCAACAAGGGCAGCAAGAAGAAGGATGGTAATTCTCTTGACAAGGGTGGAGACACTGATAATAAATCATCAAAGTCTTAATCAGGCCCACAAACATCCTCTGGGTGTGGTGGGTCCAAATCCTCTTCTAATCATCAGAAAAAGCCTTGGTGTTATTTGTGTAAGAACAAAGGCCATTGGGCAAGTAACCCCACTTGTCCAAAGAGAAACACCAAGCTTTCCACCACCACAACCCCCACTGCTTCCACTAGTGCCCCTAGTAATAGCAGTGGTGGTGGGAAAAACTCTACAAATAGCCAAACAAACAGTGTAGCTGGGCTCACTTTTGGTAACATAGTGGTGTTTGGTCTAGTTAGGGAGACCACTGAGGCTGTTTTAGTCTCTGATGGTGGCATTGACCTTGCCACCTTAGTTGCTTGTCTCCTTAATATGGATAAGTGTAGGAGGCTGGCCTGGCTTATAGTGGGTACCTGATGGTACTTACACCTTGTGCCAGGTCCAGTTATCCCTTATTGGTAGATTAGTAGTGTTGGAGCAGCTTAGGCTGAACTGGGAGACATGCAAAGCTCCTACTAGACCACTTATATCATATAAAGCACTGTATCACAAGAATTACAATACTCAGAGTTACTAAAAATAAAGGTACTTTATTTTAGTGCAATGTACCAAAAATATCTCAGAGGATATACTCCTTTAGGAGTTAAGTAAAATACACAAAATATACACACAAAGCAAAATCATATAAGTAAACAGTGAGGAAAATAGTGCAAACACCGTAGAATACAATAGGATGCAACAGTCCTAGGGTCAACAAAAACCATATACTATGAAAGTGGAATGCGAACCACTTGGGACCCCTGGCCTAGTGTAGTGTGTAGAGGGTCGCTGGATGTGTAAGAAAACACTAAGGGTGTCCAAGATACCCCAACCCAAGACCCTGAAAAGTAGGAGTAAAATTACCCTACTTCCCCAAAAACACACTAAAGTCGTGATAGGAGATTCTGCAAAGACCACGACAGACTGCAAAGCACTGAAGACGGATTCCGTGGACGTTATTTCACTCAGGCTGCAGTGGCAGTACTGTGTAAGAATTGTCTGAGCTCCCTAAGGGTGGCAAAAGAAATGCTGCAGCCCATAGGGATCTCCTGAAACCCCAATACCCTGGGTACCCAGGTACCATATACTATGGAATTATAAAGGTGTTCCAGTGTGCCAATCAGAATTGGAAACAATGGTCACTAGCTTGCAGTGACAATTTTAAAAGCAGAGAGAGCATAAGCACTGAGGTTCTGGGTAGGAGAGCATCAGTGACACAGTTAGGCACCACACAGGGAACACATTCAGGCCACAACTATGAGCACTTGGGTCCTGGCTAGCAGGATCCCAGTGAGACAGGCAAAAACAAACTGACACACAAGTAAAAAATGGGGGTAATATTATTTAAAGCCTGCATCAGGGCAGGCGTTAGGGGACCTGTGGTTAAACTCTCTCTACTTACCAAATTTGTTAGTATAGTTTAGTGACTCCACCAATTCAATTTGGCACACTGGACCCCCCTTATAAGTCCCTAGTATATGGTACCTGGGTACCCAGGACACTGGGGTTCCAGGAGATCCTTATGGGCTGCAGCATTTCTTTCGCCCCCATAAGGAGCTCAGACAAACCTTTCTTCCGGACTGCCACTGCAGCCTGAGTGAAATAGTGCCCACACTATTTCACAACAATTTTCACTGCACTAAAGTAACTTATAAGTCACCTATCTATCCAACCTCTATTTACTGAAGGCTAGGTGCAAAGTTACTAAGTGTGAGGGAACCCTTGCACTAGCAAAGGTGCCCCCACGTTGTCCAGGGCCAATACCCGGACTTTGTGAGTGCGGGGATACCATTACACGCATGCACTACACATATGTCAATAGATATATACAGCTTCACAATGGTAACTCCGAATAGGGCCATGCTAGGTGTCTAAGGTCATGGAATTGTCCCCCATTCCAAATCACGTATTGGACCCCCAGTACTGCCAAACCAGCTCTCTAAGATTTCCACTGCAGACCCAGCTGCTGCCACCTAACAGACTGGTTTCTGCCCTCCTGGGGACTGAGCAGCTCAAACCCAGGAAGGCTGAACAATGCATTTCCTTTGAGAGGAGGGTGTTACACCCTCTGCCTTTGGAAATAGGTGTTACAGACTTGGGAGGGGTAGCCTCCCAGAGCCTCTGGAAATGCTTTGAAGGGCACAGATGGTGCCCTCTTTGCATAAACCAGTCTACCCGGGTTCAGGGACCCCCAGTCTCTGCTCTGGCACAAAACTGGACAAAGGAAAGGGGAGTGACCACTCCCCTGTCCATCACCACCCCAGGGGTGGTGCCCAGAGCTCCTCCAGTGTGTCCCTGGTATTAGCAATCTTTGATTCCAAGGTTTGGGGACACTCTGGAGACCTCTGAATGGCCACTGCCAGCAGGTGATGTCAGAGACTCCTCCTGATAGGTGCATACCTGGGTAGGTATCCAAATGCCCCTCTCAGGGCTATTTAGGGTCGCTCCTCTGGGTCTTTCCTCAAATTCAGCTTGCAAGACTCCTCCAGGAATCCTCTGCATCCTCTGCTTCAGCTTCTGACATTCGGATCAACCGAAGACTGCTCCAGGAACCGCTGTAACTGCAACAAAGCATCCAGGACGAATCCTGTGACCTGCAACTTCAGCCAGCATTTGCAACAGTTTCCAAGGTGTGCACGCTCTGAGGACTGCCTGTCTTCATCCTGCACCAGAAGAACTGAAGGAATCTCCTGTGGAGTGACGGAGTCACTTCCCTTCTTCTGCAGGCACCCTTCTGCGACGACCCGTACTCTGGTACTACTGTCCTGACGACGAACATAATCCTTGGAACACAGGTGGTGGACTGGCGTGACCCAGACTGTCCTAAGGCCCAGCTGTCCAAATTTGGGGGAGGTAAGATCTTGCCTCCCAGTGCTGCGACAGTACCCCTGTGCACTGTGTCTTCTCCAGTTCCTTCAGCTTCTAATCCTTCATGCACAGTGTAACCCAGGTCCTCAGCATTCCATCATGTGATGCACAACTCGCTGAGTTGTTCTCCGGCAGTGTGGGACCTTCCTTTTTAGTGCTGTGACGACCGCACTTTGCATCTTCTTTATCCCCGTGTTAATAGACTCCTGTGGGTGCTGCCTGGTGTTTTGTGGGCTCCCTGACGTGCTGAGAGCCCCCTCTGTCTCCTCAGTCTGAGTTGAGACCCCCAGGTCCCTCCTGAGTCCAGGCAGCTCCATTTTCATGCAAACCATGTACTTGTGTGAACCAAGGTTTGTTGGTGGAATCCAGTGACACAAACAGCCTGCATCCAACTACTCGACATGGGACATCACCTGCACCAAGCAGGAACCCTCAGCCATCTTCTTTGTTGCTCTTCTGTACTCTTCTTCTTACTGGAGAATCCACTTTTGCATCATCTTCTAGGTTGGCTGGGGCTCCTGTCCTTCCTGGACTCTTCTTTGGCTTCTGGACTTGGTCTCCTCTCTCCACAGGTCTTCAGGTCCAGGATCCATTGTTTGTTGTTTGCAGTCTTGCTTGGTTCTTGCAAAATCTCTTATCACAACTCGTAGTGTGTCCTGAGGAAACTTGTACTTTACTCCGGCTTTTCTGGACTGTGGGGTGGGGTACTTTACTTACCTTTGGTTTTTTCTTACACTCCCAGCGCCCCTCTACATGCAACTTTTACCTAGGGGGAAATTTGTGATTCGCATTCCACTATTTTAGTATATGGTTTGTGTTGCCCCAGGCCCATTGCAACCTATTGTATTTTCTACTGTTTGCACTATTCTATGACTGTTTACTTACCTGATTTTGGTTACTGGTGTATATATTGTGTATAATACTTACCTCCAGAAGGAGTATTGCCTCTAAGATATTTTTGGCCTTGTGTGAATAAAATAAAGTACCTTTACTTTTGGTAACACTGGGTATTGTCTTTTATTGTGTATAAGTACCATGTAACTTCAATTTCACTAATAAGGGATAACCGGACCTGGTAGAAGGTGTAAGTAACTTAGGTACCCACTGCAAAACAAGACCAGCCTTCTACATCTGTGTAGTATGATATAAAAGGTACATTTAGCTATCCAATAATAAAACAGAAAGCCTATCATATGGTATAATGACTTTTGATCTACATCTATATATTTGCCTTTTCTTTCCTGAGGAACATTACGCACACAAAAAGAGAAACTTTAGTTGATACTCTGCAAGCAGGACTGTAAAGCCAAATTAATTTTGTATAATTAATTAAATACCGAGGGCTACATTTGAAGCCCCTACCTGCACAGGCAGAGAGAAGGAAAACATGAAACTGCCTTTGCACATTGCATGCATTTGAAAGTGCAATTGAAGCTCAGCTAGGCCACCTCATGTCCTAGCTGTTACAGTAAACACAGAACATATATTGTATTTGCATCTCTCACATATTAGTTAAATGCACAGAATTATCTGTGGAAGCAGATTAATTATTATGTGAAATCTGCTTCCGCTGTATTAACAACTTCAGGTTTAATTCCCACACAAGATTCTAGAGTTTGTTAAAAGTTGACATGATGTATTGTATTCTAGCGCACTACTGAAATCTTTGCTATTCTATTGCATTATTGATTATTGGTTGAGTCAGCAGATGAAAAATGAAGTGATAGAAAACTATCATTTCATTTTTCATATTCTGGCTCTTGGCCAGGGAGGCGGCGCTCCTTCGCCATAGCGAAGGAGCCATCCCTGCTAACAGTGTGTATGCGCTGTTGGATGCTAGGGGTATTGTTTAGAGTAAAGGGCTTGGAGCCTACTCTTACTTACCATTGGTTTGCTCCATCGTCCGTCTTTTAATTAGGCATCATAGACCATTGCGTCAGTTCAGTTCCTTGAGTGGAGCATGGATAAAGTACAAATTAATTAAACTTAATTAGTGGCCGTCTGCGGTATGATTAAGGTACTATTTAATTTTTTTCTACCTTCCCACTCCCCTTGTGCTTTTTCCCCCTCTAGCGAGAACTAAACTTGAAGGTATTAGAGAGCTTCACATGTGCTCCAGTTATGCTACATTCATGTTTTTTATATTTTTATTTAGGCACAGAGACACCTTAACCCCTTCTGTGCCGCGGACGTAGTGGTTACGTCCCGCGCCACAGTGCTGCTGTGCCGAGGACGTAACCACTACGTCCTCGGCACACAGCCCAGAGGGAGCGCTCTCGCTCCCTCTGTGTGCTTCCCCCCCACCCCCCAAAGTCAGGGATGGAAGGGGAAGCCCTTCCCCTTCCACCCCCGACCCCCCCACCCCCCCATAATGACGTCAGCGCGCGATCGCGCGCTGACTTCATTATGGGTTCCTCGCCGCACAGGAAGCCATTTGCTTCCTGTGCGGCGACGAGAGAAGAGGTGAGTTCCTCTTCCCGGTGGGTGGGGGGTTGGGGCTAAAGAGGCACCGGGAAAAAGGAAAGGCTTTTCCTTTTCCCCGGTGTCTCTTTGAGCATTCCTGCTGCCCGATCGCATTGCGATCGGGCAGCAGGAATGGCCACTAGACACCAGGGATTTGTTTTTTTTGTTGTTGTTTCCTGTTTTTGGCACGCGGGGAGCGGCCCCTTGGGCAAGGGTCGCTCCCCTTTAGGGGGCAATTACTACGGCCATCTGGCTACTTTTTAGCCAGATCTGCCCCCAAGGGGGGGCAGAAAACACTAGATCACCAGGGATTTATATTGGTATGTGCATTTATGTGTGGGGGGGTGCCCCCTTGGGCAAGGGGCGCCCCCCCCAAGGGGGCAGAGAACTGTTGGCCTTTTCTGCCCCCCTTGGGGGCAGATCGGCCTATTTTTTTTAGGTCCATCTGCCCCCAAGGGGGGCAGAAGCCACTTAGGCACCAGGAATTGTGTGTGTAGTGGATGGGGGGGCGCCCCCTTGGGCAAGTGTCGCTCCCCTTTGGGGGGCATGTCTTTTAGGGCCATTTCTGCCCCCCTTGAGGGCAGATTGGCTACTTTTTAGCCAGATCTGCCCCCAAGGGGGGCAGAAAACACTAGATCACCAGGGTTTTTTTATTTTTATGTGTATTTATTGGGGGGGGTGCCCCCTTGGGCAAGGGGCGCCCCCCCCCAAGGGGGCAGAGAACTGTTGACCTTTCCTGCCCCCCTTGGGGGCAAATCGGCCTATTTTCTTTAGGTCCATCTGCCCCCAAGGGGGGCAGAAGCCACTTAGGCACCAGGGATTGTGTGTGTAGTGGATGGGGGGGCGCCCCCTTGGGCAAGGGTCGCTCCCCTTTGGGGGGCATGTCTTTTAGGGCCATTTCTGCCCCCCTTGAGGGCAGATCAGCCTATTATTTTTAGGCTGATCTGCCCCAAGGGGGGCAGAAACCACTAGAACGCCAGGGTTTATTTTTTATTTGTTTATTTTTGTGGGGGGGCGTCCCCTTGGTCACGGGGCGCCCCCCCAAGGGGGGCATTGACCTGTTGCCCATTTCTACACCCCCTGGGGGCAGATGGGCCTATTTTCTTAGGCCCACCTGCCCCCAAGGGGGGCAGAAGCCACTTAGACACCAGGGATAGTTGGGTGTGTGTGTGTGTTAGTGGATGGGGGGGGCCTTGGGCAAGGGTCGCCCCCCACTTTGGGGGCACATGTACCCAGGCCATTTCTGCACCCCTTGGAGACAGATCAGCCTATTATTTTTAGGCTGGTCTGCCCCCGAGGGGGGCAGAAACTACTAGAACGCCAGGGATTTTTTTTTATTTGTTTATTTTTTGGGGGGGCGTCCCCTTGGTCACGGGGCGCCCCCCCAAGGGGGGCATTGACCTGTTGCCCATTTCTACACCCCCTGGGGGCAGATGGGCCTATTTTCTTAGGCCCACCTGCCCCCAAGGGGGGCAGAAGCCACTTAGACACCAGGGATAGTGTGTGTGTGTCTGTGTGTTAGTGGATGGGGGGGGCCTTGGGCAAGGGTCGCCCCCCACTTTGGGGGCACATGTACCCAGGCCATTTCTGCACCCCTTGGAGACAGATCAGCCTATTATTTTTAGGCTGGTCTGCCCCCGAGGGGGGCAGAAACTACTAGAACGCCAGGGATTTTTTTTATTTGTTTATTTTTGTGGGGGGACGTCCCCTTGGTCACGGGGCGCCCCCCCAAGGGGGGCATTGACCTGTTGCCCATTTCTACACCCCCTGGGGGCAGATGGGCCTATTTTGTTAGGCCCACCTGCCCCCAAGGGGGGCAGAAGCCACTTAGACACCAGGGATAGTGTGTGTGTGTGTGTGTGTTAGTGGATGGGGGGGGCCTTGGGCAAGGGTCGCCCCCCACTTTGGGGGCACATGTACCCAGGCCATTTCTGCACCCCTTGGAGACAGATCAGCTTATTATTTTTAGGCTGGTCTGCCCCCGAGGGGGGCAGAAACTACTAGAACGCCAGGGATTTTTTTAAATTTGTTTTGTTTTTTGGGGGGGCGTCCCCTTGGTCACGGGGCGCCCCCCAAGGGGGGCATTGACCTGTTGCCCATTTCTACACCCCCTGGGGGCAGATGGGCCTATTTTCTTAGGCCCACCTGCCCCCAAGGGGGGCAGAAGCCACTTAGACACCAGGGATAGTGTGTGTGTGTGTTAGTGGATGGGGGGGGCCTTGGGCAAGGGTCGCCCCCCACTTTGGGGGCACATGTACCCAGGCCATTTCTGCACCCCTTGGAGACAGATCAGCCTATTATTTTTAGGCTGGTCTGCCCCCAAGGGGGGCAGAAACTACTAGAACGCCAGGGATTTTTTTTTATTTGTTTATTTTTGTGGGGGGGTGTCCCCTTGGTCACGGGGCGCCCCCCCAAGGGGGGCATTGACCTGTTGCCCATTTCTACACCCCCTGGGGCAGATGGGCCTATTTTCTTAGGCCCACCTGCCCCCAAGGGAGCAGAAGCCACTTAGACACCAGGGATAGTGTGTGTGTGTGTGTGTGTTAGTGGATGGGGGGGGCCTTGGGCAAGGGTCGCCCCCCACTTTGAGGGCACATGTACCCAGGCCATTTCTGCACCCCTTGGAGACAGATCAGCCTATTATTTTTAGGCTGGTCTGCCCCCAAGGGGGGCAGAAACTACTAGAACGCCAGGGATTTTTTTTTATTTGTTTATTTTTGTGGGGGGGCGTCCCCTTGGTCACGGGGCGCCCCCCCAAGGGGGGTATTGACCTGTTGCCCATTTCTACACCCCCTGGGGGCAGATGGGCCTATTTTCTTAGGCCCACCTGCCCCCAAGGGGGGCAGAAGCCACTTAGACACCAGGGATAGTGTGTGTGTGTGTGTGTGTGTGTGTGTGTTAGTGGATGGGGGGGCCTTGGGCAAGGGTCGCCCCCCACTTTGGGGGCACATGTACCCAGGCCATTTCTGCACCCCTTGGAGACAGATCAGCCTATTATTTTTAGGCTGGTCTGCCCCCAAGGGGGGCAGAAACTACTAGAACGCCAGGGATTTTTTTTTATTTGTTTATTTTTGTGGGGGGGCGTCCCCTTGGTCACGGGGCGCCCCCCCAAGGGAGGCATTGACCTGTTGGCCATTTCTACACCCCCTGGGGGCAGATGGGCCTATTTTGTTAGGCCCACCTGCCCCTAAGGGGGGCAGAAGCCACTTAGACACCAGGGATAGTGTGTGTGTGTGTGTGTGTTAGTGGATGGGGGGGGCCTTGGGCAAGGGTCGCCCCCCACTTTGGGGGCACATGTACCCAGCCCATTTCTGCACCCCTTGGAGACAGATCAGCCTATTATTTTTAGGCTGGTCTGCCCCCAAGGGGGGCAGAAACCACTAGAACGCCAGGGATTTTTTTTATTTGTTTATTTTTGTGGGGGGGCGTCCCCTTGGTCACGGGGCGCCCCCCCCCCAAGGGAGGCATTGACCTGTTGCCCATTTCTACACCCCCTGGGGGCAGATGGGCCTATTTTGTTAGGCCCACCTGCCCCCAAGGGGGGTAGAAGCCACTTAGGCACCAGGGATAGTGTTGTGTGTGTTTTTTTTTTTTTTTTTTAGGGTTGTCCCCTTTGGCAAGGGTCGCTCTCCATGGGGACACACTACTAAAGGTATTTTCTGGCTTCCTTGGGGTAGACAGGCCTATTTTATTAGTAGGCCCATCTGCCCCTATGGCAGAATCCACTTAGGCACCAATTTCTAAATGTTTGATGGTGGGGTGTTTGTCAACTGAAGAAGTCTTTGCATTTGTGATAAAAAATGTTTTCCTCCTTTTTGTTCTAGTTCAAAGCTTTTGCTTTATTTGCTGTGGCTCCTTGCGGTTTTGGCGGTGGTTGACCTGCAGTTTGCACAGTTGCATGTTTTAGGTAAGTAAAAACAATTTTCTCCAAAGGAGTATTGTTGCCATGCATGAATGGCATGTTTGTAGGGGGTGTACTAAATGCATGATTGTGTGTGAAATTGTCCTTAGGTTTGTGCACAATGATATTTGTTTTGTCTTATTTCTAATTTGCCTTTCTTTCTTTATTTTTAGTGGGATATCATTGGTGATTGCTGTGTAGTAGCTGGTGAATCAAGCTTTTTCAGGCAAGTGAGCGGTATAGTTTTTGAGTTTATAACTCTTACTAACAAAGCTACACTTTGTTACTTGTCTTACACAGTGCTGGTTGTTGGTGGTGAATTTGTCCAGTTAATTTTAGCAGGAGAGATCATGGCTAGCCGCAGGATGACCGCTCAGCAGGTGGTTGGTATGCTTTTTGAGTCACAGTCTGATCATGACTATGAGACGGACTCTGCATCTGAGGCAGAGGAGGAAGTCAGAGATTCTGGCAGTGATGTTTCTCTTGGAGGGGAATCTTCTGATGATGAAGCCACACTCACTGCAGATGAAGGGCCTGTTTTAGAGGAGGACATTGATGTGCCAATAGTGCAGCAACCTGGGGCTGAAAGGTTTCCCGTTATAAGACCTGGGCGGTCATTCTGACCCTGGCGGTCAAAGACCGCCAGGGCGGAGGACCGCGGGAGCACCGCCGACAGGCCGGCGGTGCTCCAATGGGGATTCCGACCGCGGCGGTAAAGCCGCGGTCGGACCGGCACCACTGGCGGGCTCCCGCCAGTGTACCGCCGCCCCATTGAATCCTCCAAGGCGGCGCAGCTTGCTGCGCCGCCGAGGGGATTCCGACCCCCCCTACCGCCATCCAGATCCCGGCGGTCCGACTGCCGGGATCCGGATGGCGGTAGGGGGGGTCGCGGGGCCCCTGGGGGCCCCTGCAGTGCCCATGCCACTGGCATGAGCATTGCAGGGGCCCCCGTAAGAGGGCCCCTAAATGTATTTCACTGTCTGCTGCGCAGACAGTGAAATACGCGACGGGTGCAACTGCACCCGTCGCACAGCTTCCACTCCGCCGGCTCGATTCCGAGCCGGCTTCATCGTGGAAGCCTCTTTCCTGCTGGGCTGGCGGGCGGTCTGAAGGCGACCGCCCGCCAGCCCAGCGGGAAAGTCAGAATTACCGCCGCGGTCTTTCGACCGCGGAACGGTAACCTGACGGCGGGACTTTGGCGGGCGGCCTCCGCCGCCCGCCAAGGTCAGAATGAGGGCCCTGATGTCTGGGTTGCCCCGAACATGGAGCAGCCAGAGTTGCCTGCCTTTACTGGTCTCCCGGGGTGTAACGGCAATACAGAGAACTTTATGCCTATCAATTTCTTTTAGTTATTCATGGATGATGTGTTTTTGGAAGAGATTGTTGAGCAGACTAATTTGTATGCGGAGCAGCATTTGAGGGACAACGCTGCTAGACTTAGGCCACACTCTAGAGCTGCCCAGTGGATTCCCACAAATTTGGAGGAGTTAAAAAAGTTTTTGGGTTTGACTTTTTTGATGGGGTTGATAAGGAAGCCGTCACTGGCTTCTTATTGGTCTACTAGTCCCTTGATGGCAACAGCTATATTTCCAGCGACCATGAGTCGTAATCGGTATTTGCTTCTTCTTAGGATGCTGCATTTTGTTGACAATGCATTAGCCTTGCCACGAGATCACCCAGATTCTGACCGTCTTTTTAAGATTAGGCCTGTCCTTGATCATTTTGTAGATCGGTTTTCGGAGGTCTATGTTCCAGGCAAAGAGTTAATTGTGGACGAGTCTTTGGTCCTCTTCAAGGGTTGTTTGGTTTTTAGGCAGTACATTCCTAGCAAAAGGGCACGATATGGAATTAAATTGTATATGCTGTCTGAAAGTAGGACAGGATATGTGTATAGTTTCCGTGTGTACACTGGTAGGGATTCCAATATTGACCCTCCTGGTTGTCCTCCCACTTTTGGAGTTACTGAGAAAATTGTGTGGGATCTTGGTAGACGACTGTTCAACAAAGGTCACCATTTGTATGTAGATAACTTCTACACTGGTGTGCAATTGTTCAAGGAATTGTTTAGAGTGGACACAGTTGCTTGTGGCACAATCCGTTCTAACCGGAAAGGCTATCCAAGGGAGCTTGTCTGTAAAAAACTTGAGAGAGGACAGTGCTGTGCCTTGCGGAACGAGGAGCTGCTAGCTTTGAAATTTTCAGACAAGAGGGATGTCTACATGCTAAGTACCATCCATGATGAGAGTACTTCCCCTGTGACTCTTTGGGGCCAGGTTGCTGAAGTGCGCAAACCTGTGTGCATTTTAGATTATAATAAGCACATGGGAGGTGTAGATAGAGTTGACCAGAGGTTGGAACCTTATACTGCTATTCGTAAGTCTTATGTTTGGTATAAGAAGTTAGCACTTCACCTCTTCCACTTAGCAACCTTCAATGCTTTTATTGTGTTTAGGGATAGGTCTCCAGAGTCAAAGATGACATTTGTGAAATTTCAGGAGTCAGTGATAGAGAGCCTTATTGTGGTGGAACAGGCCAGAGTTCCTAGAGGAGCAGTGGTGGAGGATGTGGCTAGATTGAAAGATCGCCACTTTGCTGACCACATTCCTCCCACACCCAAAAAAGACTTTCCAGCTAAGAAATGTAGAGTGTGTTTTCGAAGAGGTATCCGGAGGGAGACTCGAATGTACTGCCCAGATTGTCCTTCAAAGCCTGGGCTGTGTGTCGGTGCTTGTTTTAAGAATTACCACACCCAGAAGAATTTCTGGGAACAACCATGAGTGTAAACTCATGTCTGTTTTGTATTTTCATGTGTTTAGTTTCATGGTTAGCATTTCTGTCATGTTCTTAGTTAGAGCTTTTGTGTTTGTAGTTTTGTAATTCTTTCTACTTAGTTAGGGGTTCCTCTGTTAAAAAAAAAAAAAAAAAATGATGCCATTGTGGGTGGAGTGGGGCTTGGCTGAGAGTGTACATATTGACCTGCTGTTGGCTACTGCAACACACTGCCAGCCAAACACCAGTCCACACACTCCCATCAGCTGGTGTGATTGTTGTATCAGGCATGTGGGCATATGTAAGTGATGGGCCCTTGAGTGG
The DNA here is from genome assembly GCF_031143425.1 of Pleurodeles waltl. Taxonomy (NCBI): domain Eukaryota; kingdom Metazoa; phylum Chordata; class Amphibia; order Caudata; family Salamandridae; genus Pleurodeles; species Pleurodeles waltl. Next base: position 613,543,614 of record NC_090447.1, read on the forward strand.
CGCTGTCTGTCGATGTGAGTGTTGTAATGTGCTGGGCCCGTGGCTGGCGGTGTGAATGGCCTTGTGTGTGTCATGTATGAAAGTTGTGTGAATGGACTGTAAAGCGGTTGGTGCCTTGTCGCGGCTTTACAGCTCACGAGCTGTGAGTCATTGGTTCAGTTTTTTGCCTTTCAGTTACTAACAGTGCATTTCATTTTTGTGAAAGCTCTTGTTAGTAAAATTTGATCCACTGAACCATCACTCACCCTCGTGCCAAATCCAACCAGTATGTGTGGTAAAAATGACAAAACCTGCTCCGCTGTAATCAGGCGTCGCAGCACACCTGTGACACGCTAGGTGCCTCAGGTGAAACCCCGATGATGAAGCATGCCACCAACTTGGGTGGTGGGTGAGGGGTCTTTTTCACATAACCTAACTGTGTTTCTTTTCAAAATTTTAGTGTTTGGCCCATCACTGACGTATGTGGGCACATCAAAACGATATATTACAAAACTACCTGTGTTTGGGGGGGAGAGGGCACCTATGTTTTTGGTCCTGTGTGCAGCCTTCATCTAGGGAAACCTACCAAACCCAGACATTTTATAAAACTAGACACCCCAAGGAGTCCAGGGAGGTGTGGCTTGCGTGGATCCCCGAACATTTTCTTACCCAGACTCCTCTGTAAACCTCAAAATGTGCTTAAAAAAGCATATTTTCCTTACTTTTCTTCGTAGGATCACCACTGCAGCACAAAATTCCTACTCCCCAGTGTTCCCCTCAGCCTCCCAAGTAAAATGACACCTCACTTATGTGGGTCCCCAAAGCAGAGTCAGTCTAAAGATGTATAAAAGAATATGTCCTTATAAACTTGCTGTGCTATCCCCTCTATCTCTACAAGTTTTGGGCCTTATTCTGTTGCAGGAACCTGGCCCACCCACACAAGTGAGGTATCATTTTTATCGGGAGACTTGGGGGAACGCTGGGTGGAAGTAAATTTGTGGCTCCACTCAGATTCCAGAACTTTCTGTCACCGAAATGTGTGGAAAATGTGTTTTTTTAGACAGAATTTGAGGTTTGCAAAGGATTCTGGGTAACAGAACTTGGTCCGAGCCACACAAGTCACCCCATCTTGGATTCCCCTAGGTCTCCAGTTTTCAGAAATGCACAGGTTTGGTAGGTTTCCCTAGGTGCCGGCTGAGCTAGAGGCCAAAATCTACAGGTAGGCACTGTTTTCAATGAAAAAATGTGATGTGTCCACGTTGCGTTTTGGGGCATATCCTGTCACGGGCGCTAGGCCTACCCACACAAGTGAGGTATCATTTTTATCGGGAGACATGGGGGAATGCTGGGTGGAAGGAAATTCGTGGCTCCTCTCAGATTCCAGAACTTTCTGCCACAGAAATGTGAGGAACATGTGTTTTTTTAGCCAAATTGTGAGGTTTGCAAAGGATTCTGGGTAACAGAACCTGGTCCGAGCCACACAAGTCACCCCATCTTGGATTCCCCTAGGTCTCTAGTTTTCAGAAATGCACAGGTTTGGTAGGTTTCCCTAGGTGGCGGCTGAGCTACAGGCCAAAATCTACAGGTAGGCACTTTGCAAAAAACACCTCTGTTTTCCTTCACAAATTTGGATGTGTCCACGTTGCGCTTTGGGGCGTTTCCTGTCGCGGGCGCTAGGCCTATCCACACATGTGAGGTATCATTTTTATCGTGAGACGTGGGGGAACGCTGGGTGGAAGGAAATTCGTGGCTCCTCTCAGATTCCAGAACTTTCTGCCACAGAAATGTGAGGAACATGTGTTTTTTTAGCCAAATTTTGAGGTTTGCAAAGGATTCTGGGTAACAGAACCTGGTCCGAGCCACACAAGTCACCCCATCTTGGATTCCCCTAGGTCTCTAGTTTTCAGAAATGCACAGGTTTGGTAGGTTTCCCTAGGTGGCGGCTGAGCTACAGGCCAAAATCTACAGGTAGGCACTTTGCAAAAAACACCTCTGTTTTCCTTCACCAATTTGGCTGTGTCCACGTTGCGCTTTGGGGCATTTCCTGTCACAGGCGCTAGGCCTACCCACACAAGTGAGGTATCATTTTTATCGGGAGACGTGGGGGAACGCTGGGTGGAAGGAAATTCGTGGCTCCTCTCAGATTCCAGAACTTTCTGCCACAGAAATGTGAGGAACATGTGTTTTTTTAGCCAAATTTTGAGGTTTGCAAAGGATTCTGGGTAACAGAACCTGGTCCGAGCCACACAAGTCACCCCATCTTGGATTCCCCTAGGTCTCTAGTTTTCAGAAATGCACAGGTTTGGTAGGTTTCCCTAGGTGGCGGCTGAGCTACAGGCCAAAATCTACAGGTTGGCACTTTGCAAAAAACACCTCTGTTTTCCTTCACCAATTTGGCTGTGTCCACGTTGCGCTTTGGGGCATTTCCTGTCACAGGCGCTAGGCCTACCCACACAAGTGAGGTATCATTTTTATCGGGAGACGTGGGGGAACGCTGGGTGGAAGGAAATTCGTGGCTCCTCTCAGATTCCAGAACTTTCTGCCACAGAAATGTGAGGAACATGTGTTTTTTTAGCCAAATTTTGAGGTTTGCAAAGGATTCTGGGTAACAGAACCTGGTCCGAGCCACACAAGTCACGCCATCTTGGATTCCCCTAGGTCTCTAGTTTTCAGAAATGCACAGGTTTGGTACGTTTCCCTAGGTGGCGGCTGAGCTACAGGCCAAAATCTACAGGTAGGCACTTTGCAAAAAACATCTCTGTTTTCCTTCACCAATTTGGCTGTGTCCACGTTGCGCTTTGGGGCATTTCCTGTCACGGGCGCTAGGCCTACCCACACAAGTGAGGTATCATTTTTATCGGGAGACATGGGGGAACGCTGGGTGGAAGGAAATTCGTGGCTCCTCTCAGATTCCAGAACTTTCTGCCACAGAAATGTGAGGAACATGTGTTTTTTTAGCCAAATTTTGAGGTTTGCAAAGGATTCTGGGTAACAGAACCTGGTCCGAACCACACAAGTCACCCCATTTTGGATTCCCCTAGGTCTCTAGTTTTCAGAAATGCACAGGGTTGGTAGGTTTCCCTAGGTGGCGGCTGAGCTACAGGCCAAAATCTACAGGTAGGCACTTTGCAAAAAACACCTCTGTTTTCCTTCACCAATTTGGCTGTGTCCACGTTGCGCTTTGGGGCATTTCCTGTCGCGGGCGCTAGGCCTACCCACACAAGTGAGGTATCATTTTTATCAGGAGACGTGAGGGAACGATGGGTGGAAGGAAATTCGTGGCTCCTCTCAGATTCCAGAACTTTCTGCCACAGAAATGTGAGGAACATGTGTTTTTTTAGCCACATTTTGAGGTTTGCAAAGGATTCTGGGTAACAGAACCTGGTCCGAGCCACACAAGTCACCCCATCTTGGATTCCACTAGGTCTCTAGTTTTCAGAAATGCACAGGTTTGGTAGGTTTCAATAGGTGGCGGCTGAGCTACAGGCCAAAATCTACAGGTAGGCACTTTGCAAAAAACACCTCTGTTTTCCTTCACCAATTTGGCTGTGTCCACGTTGCGCTTTGGGGCATTTCCTGTCACGGGCGCTAGGCCTACCCACACAAGTGAGGTATCATTTTTATCGGGAGACGTGGGGGAACACTGGGTGGAAGGAAATTTGTGGCTACTCTCAGATTCCAGAACTTTCTGCCACAGAAATGTGAGGAACATGTGTTTTTTTAGCCAAATTTTGAGGTTTGCAAAGGATTCTGGGTAACAGAACCTGGTCCGAGCCACACAAGTCACCCCATCTTGGATTCCCCTAGGTCTCTAGTTTTCAGAAATGCACAGGTTTGGTAGGTTTCCCTAGGTGGCGGCTGAGCTACAGGCCAAAATCTACAGGTAGGCACTTTGCAAAAAACACCTCTGTTTTCCTTCACCAATTTGGCTGTGTCCACGTTGCGCTTTGGGGCATTTCCTGTCACGGGCGCTAGGCCTACCCACACAAGTGAGGTATCATTTTTATCGGGAGACGTGGGGGAACGCTGGGTGGAAGGAAATTTGTGGCTCCTCTCAGATTCCAGAACTTTCTGCCACAGAAATGTGAGGAACATGTGTTTTTTTAGCCAAATTTTGAGGTTTGCAAAGGATTCTGGGTAACAGAACCTGGTCCGAACCACACAAGTCAACCCCATCTTGGATTCCCCTAGGTCTCTAGTTTTCAGAAATGCACAGGTTTGGTAGGTTTCCCTAGGTGGCGGCTGAGCTACAGGCCAAAATCTACAGGTAGGCACTTTGCAAAAAACACCTCTGTTTTCCTTCACCAATTTGGCTGTGTCCACGTTGCGCTTTGGGGCATTTCCTGTCACGGGCGCCAGGCCTACCCACACAAGTGAGGTATCATTTTTATCGGGAGACGTGGGGGAACGCTGGGTGGAAGAAAATTCGTGGCTCCTCTCAGATTCCAGAACTTCTGCCACAGAAATGTGAGGAACATGTGTTTTTTTAGCCAAATTTTGAGGTTTGCAAAGGATTCTGGGTAACAGAACCTGGTCCAAGCCACACAAGTCACCCCATCTTGGATTCCCCTAGGTCTCTAGTTTTCAGAAATGCACAGGTTTGGTAGGTTTCCCTAGGTGGCGGCTGAGCCACAGGCCAAAATCTACAGGTAGGCACTTTGCAAAAAACACCTCTGTTTTCCTTCACAAATTTGGCTGTGTCCACGTTGCGCTTTGGGGCATTTCCTGTCACGGGCGCTAGGCCTACCCACACAAGTGAGGTATCATTTTTATCGGGAGACGTGTGGGAACGCTGGGTGGAAGGAAATTTGTGGCTCCTCTCAGATTCCAGAACTTTCTGCCACAGAAATGTGAGGAACATGTGTTTCTTTAGCCAAATTTTGAGGTTTGCAAAGGATTCTGGGTAACAGAACCTGGTCCGAGCCACACAAGTCACCCCATCTTGGATTCCCCTAGGTCTCTAGTTTTCAGAAATGCACAGGTTTGGTAGGTTTCCCTAGGTGGCGGCTGAGCTACAGGCCAAAATCTACAGGTAGGCACTTTGCAAAAAACACCTCTGTTTTCCTTCACCAATTTGGCTGTGTCCACGTTGCGCTTTGGGGCATTTCCTGTCACGGGCGCTAGGCCTACCCACACAAGTGAGGTATCATTTTTATCGGGAGACGTCCGGGAACGCTGGGTGGTAGGAAATTCGTGGCTCCTCTCAGATTCCAGAACTTTCTGCCACAGAAATGTGAGGAACATGTGTTTTTTTAGCCAAATTGTGAGGTTTGCAAAGGATTCTGGGTAACAGAACCTGGTCCGAGCCACACAAGTCACCCCATCTTGGATTCCCCTAGGTCTCTAGTTTTCAGAAATGCACAGGTTTGGTAGGTTTCCCTAGGTGGCGGCTAAGCTACAAGCCAAAATCTACAGGTAGGCACTTTGCAAAAAACACCTCTGTTTTCCTTCACAAATTTGGATGTGTCCACGTTGCGCTTTGGGGCATTTTCTGTAGCGGGCGCTAGGCCTACCCACACAAGTGAGGTATCATTTTTATCGGGAGACGTGGGGGAAGCTGTGTGGAAGGAAATATGTGGCTCCTCTCAGATTCCAGAACTTTCTGTCACAGAAATGTGAGGAATATGTGTTTTTTTAGCCAAATTTTGAGGTTTGCAAAGGATTCTGGGTAACAGAACCTGGTCCGAGCCACACAAGTCACCCCATCTTGGATTCCCCTAGGTCTCTAGTTTTCAGAAATGCACAGGTTTGGTAGGTTTCCCTAGGTGGCGGCTGAGCTACAGGCCAAAATCTACAGGTAGGCACTTTGCAAAAAACACCTCTGTTTTCCTTCACCAATTTGGCTGTGTCCACGTTGCGCTTTGGGGCATTTCCTGTCACAGGCGCTAGGCCTACCCACACAAGTGAGGTATCATTTTTATCGGGAGACGTGGGGGAACGCTGGGTGGAAGGAAATTCGTGACTCCTCTCAGATTCCAGAACTTTCTGCCACAGAAATGTGAGGAATATGTGTTTTTTTAGCCAAATTTTGAGGTTTCCAAAGGATTCTGGGTAACAGAACCTGGTCCGAGCCACACAAGTCACCCCATCTTGGATTCCCCTAGGTCTCTAGTTTTCAGAAATGCACAGGTTTGGTAGGTTTCCCTAGGTGGCGGCTGAGCTACAGGCCAAAATCTACAGGTAGGCACTTTGCAAAAAACACCTCTGTTTTCCTTCACCAATTTGGCTGTGTCCACGTTGCGCTTTGGGGCATTTCCTGTCACAGGCGCTAGGCCTACCCACACAAGTGAGGTATCATTTTTATCGGGAGACGTGGGGGAACGCTGGGTGGAAGGAAATTCGTGGCTCCTCTCAGATTCCAGAACTTTCTGCCACAGAAATGTGAGGAACATGTGTTTTTTTAGCCAAATTGTGAGGTTTGCAAAGGATTCTGGGTAACAGAACCTGGTCCGAGCCACACAAGTCACCCCATCTTGGATTCCCCTAGGTCTCTAGTTTTCAGAAATGCACAGGTTTGGTAGGTTTCCCTAGGTGGCGGCTGAGCTACAAGCCAAAATCTACAGGTAGGCACTTTGCAAAAAACACCTCTGTTTTCATTCACAAATTTGGATGTGTCCACGTTGCGCTTTGGGGCGTTTCCTGTCGCGGGCGCTAGGCCTACCCACACAAGTGAGGTATCATTTTTATCAGGAGACGTGGGGGAACGATGGGTGGAAGGAAATTCGTGGCTCCTCTCAGATTCCAGAACTTTCTGCCACAGAAATGTGAGGAACATGTGTTTTTTTAGCCACATTTTGAGGTTTGCAAAGGATTCTGGGTAACAGAACCTGGTCCGAGCCACACAAGTCACCCCATCTTGGATTCCACTAGGTCTCTAGTTTTCAGAAATGCACAGGTTTGGTAGGTTTCCCTAGGTGGCGGCTGAGCTACAGGCCAAAATCTACAGGTAGGCACTTTGCAAAAAACACCTCTGTTTTCCTTCACCAATTTGGCTGTGTCCACGTTGCGCTTTGGGGCATTTCCTGTCACGGGCGCTAGGCCTACCCACACAAGTGAGGTATCATTTTTATCGGGAGACGTGGGGGAACGCTGGGTGGAAGGAAATTTGTGGCTCCTCTCAGATTCCAGAACTTTCTGCCACAGAAATGTGAGGAACATGTGTTTTTTTAGCCAAATTTTGAGGTTTGCAAAGGATTCTGGGTAACAGAACCTGGTCCGAGCCACACAAGTCACCCCATCTTGGATTCCCCTAGGTCTCTAGTTTTCAGAAATGCACAGGGTTGGTAGGTTTCCCTAGGTGGCGGCTGAGCTACAGGCCAAAATCTACAGGTAGGCACTTTGCAAAAAACACCTCTGTTTTCCTTCACCAATTTGGCTGTGTCCACGTTGCGCTTTGGGGCATTTCCTGTCACGGGCGCTAGGCCTACCCACACAAGTGAGGTATAATTTTTATCGGGAGACGTGGGGGAACGCTGGGTGGAAGGAAATTCGTGGCTCCTCTCAGATTCCAGAACTTTCTGCCACAGAAATGTGAGGAACATGTGTTTTTTTAGCCAAATTTTGAGGTTTGCAAAGGATTCTGGGTAACAGAACCTGGTCCAAGCCACACAAGTCACCCCATCTTGGATTCCCCTAGGTCTCTAGTTTTCAGAAATGCACAGGTTTGGTAGGTTTCCCTAGGTGGCGGCTGAGCCACAGGCCAAAATCTACAGGTAGGCACTTTGCAAAAAACACCTCTGTTTTCCTTCACAAATTTGGCTGTGTCCACGTTGCGCTTTGGGGCATTTCCTGTCACGGGCGCTAGGCCTACCCACACAAGTGAGGTATCATTTTTATCGGGAGACGTGGGGGAACGCTGGGTGGAAGGAAATTTGTGGCTCCTCTCAGATTCCAGAACTTTCTGCCACAGAAATGTGAGGAACATGTGTTTTTTTAGCCAAATTTTGAGGTTTGCAAAGGATTCTGGGTAACAGAACCTGGTCCGAGCCACACAAGTCACCCCATCTTGGATTCCCCTAGGTCTCTAGTTTTCAGAAATGCACAGGTTTGGTAGGTTTCCCTAGGTGGCGGCTGAGCTACAAGCCAAAATCTACAGGTAGGCACTTTGCAAAAAACACCTCTGTTTTCATTCACAAATTTGGATGTGTCCACGTTGCGCTTTGGGGCGTTTCCTGTCGCGGGCGCTAGGCCTACCCACACAAGTGAGGTATCATTTTTATCAGGAGACGTGGGGGAACGATGGGTGGAAGGAAATTCGTGGCTCCTCTCAGATTCCAGAACTTTCTGCCACAGAAATGTGAGGAACATGTGTTTTTTTAGCCACATTTTGAGGTTTGCAAAGGATTCTGGGTAACAGAACCTGGTCCGAGCCACACAAGTCACCCCATCTTGGATTCCACTAGGTCTCTAGTTTTCAGAAATGCACAGGTTTGGTAGGTTTCCCTAGGTGGCGGCTGAGCTACAGGCCAAAATCTACAGGTAGGCACTTTGCAAAAAACACCTCTGTTTTCCTTCACCAATTTGGCTGTGTCCACGTTGCGCTTTGGGGCATTTCCTGTCACGGGCGCTAGGCCTACCCACACAAGTGAGGTATCATTTTTATCGGGAGACGTGGGGGAACGCTGGGTGGAAGGAAATTTGTGGCTCCTCTCAGATTCCAGAACTTTCTGCCACAGAAATGTGAGGAACATGTGTTTTTTTAGCCAAATTTTGAGGTTTGCAAAGGATTCTGGGTAACAGAACCTGGTCCGAGCCACACAAGTCACCCCATCTTGGATTCCCCTAGGTCTCTAGTTTTCAGAAATGCACAGGTTTGGTAGGTTTCCCTAGGTGGCGGCTGAGCTACAGGCCAAAATCTACAGGTAGGCACTTTGCAAAAAACACCTCTGTTTTCCTTCACCAATTTGGCTGTGTCCACGTTGCGCTTTGGGGCATTTCCTGTCACGGGCGCTAGGCCTACCCACACAAGTGAGGTATAATTTTTATCGGGAGACGTGGGGGAACGCTGGGTGGAAGGAAATTCGTGGCTCCTCTCAGATTCCAGAACTTTCTGCCACAGAAATGTGAGGAACATGTGTTTTTTTAGCCAAATTTTGAGGTTTGCAAAGGATTCTGGGTAACAGAACCTGGTCCAAGCCACACAAGTCACCCCATCTTGGATTCCCCTAGGTCTCTAGTTTTCAGAAATGCACAGGTTTGGTAGGTTTCCCTAGGTGGCGGCTGAGCCACAGGCCAAAATCTACAGGTAGGCACTTTGCAAAAAACACCTCTGTTTTCCTTCACAAATTTGGCTGTGTCCACGTTGCGCTTTGGGGCATTTCCTGTCACGGGCGCTAGGCCTACCCACACAAGTGAGGTATCATTTTTATCGGGAGACGTGGGGGAACGCTGGGTGGAAGGAAATTTGTGGCTCCTCTCAGATTCCAGAACTTTCTGCCACAGAAATGTGAGGAACATGTGTTTTTTTAGCCAAATTTTGAGGTTTGCAAAGGATTCTGGGTAACAGAACCTGGTCCGAGCCACACAAGTCACCCCATCTTGGATTCCCCTAGGTCTCTAGTTTTCAGAAATGCACAGGTTTGGTAGGTTTCCCTAGGTGGCGGCTGAGCTACAGGCCAAAATCTACAGGTAGGCACTTTGCAAAAAACACCTCTGTTTTCCTTCACCAATTTGGCTGTGTCCACGTTGCGCTTTGGGGCATTTCCTGTCACGGGCGCTAGGCCTACCCACACAAGTGAGGTATCATTTTTATCGGGAGACGTGGGGGAACGCTGGGTGGTAGGAAATTCGTGGCTCCTCTCAGATTCCAGAACTTTCTGCCACAGAAATGTGAGGAACATGTGTTTTTTTAGCCAAATTGTGAGGTTTGCAAAGGATTCTGGGTAACAGAACCTGGTCCGAGCCACACAAGTCACCCCATCTTGGATTCCCCTAGGTCTCTAGTTTTCAGAAATGCACAGGTTTGGTAGGTTTCCCTAGGTGGCGGCTGAGCTACAAGCCAAAATCTACAGGTAGGCACTTTGCAAAAAACACCTCTGTTTTCCTTCACAAATTTGGATGTGTCCACGTTGCGCTTTGGGGCATTTTCTGTAGCGGGCGCTAGGCCTACCCACACAAGTGAGGTATCATTTTTATCGGGAGACGTGGGGGAAGCTGGGTGGAAGGAAATTTGTGGCTCCTCTCAGATTCCAGAACTTTCTGTCACAGAAATGTGAGGAATATGTGTTTTTTTAGCCAAATTTTGAGGTTTGCAAAGGATTCTGGGTAACAGAACCTGGTCCGAGCCACACAAGTCACCCCATCTTGGATTCCCCTAGGTCTCTAGTTTTCAGAAATGCACAGGTTTGGTAGGTTTCCCTAGGTGGCGGCTGAGCTACAGGCCAAAATCTACAGGTAGGCACTTTGCAAAAAACACCTCTGTTTTCCTTCACCAATTTGGCTGTGTCCACGTTGCGCTTTGGGGCATTTCCTGTCACGGGCGCTAGGCCTACCCACACAAGTGAGGTATCATTTTTATCGGGAGACGTGGGGGAACGCTGGGTGGAAGGAAATTCGTGGCTCCTCTCAGATTCCAGAACTTTCTGCCACAGAAATGTGAGGAACATGTGTTTTTTTAGCCAAATTTTGAGGTTTGCAAAGGATTCTGGGTAACAGAACCTGGTCCACGCCACACAAGTCACCCCATCTTGGATTCCCCTAGGTCTCTAGTTTTCAGAAATGCACAGGTTTGGTAGGTTTCCCTAGGTGGCGGCTGAGCCACAGGCCAAAATCTACAGGTAGGCACTTTGCAAAAAACACCTCTGTTTTCCTTCACAAATTTGGCTGTGTCCACGTTGCGCTTTGGGGCATTTCCTGTCACGGGCGCTAGGCCTACCCACACAAGTGAGGTATCATTTTTATCGGGAGACGTGGGGGAACGCTGGGTGGAAGGAAATTTGTGGCTCCTCTCAGATTCCAGAACTTTCTGCCACAGAAATGTGAGGAACATGTGTTTTTTTAGCCAAATTTTGAGGTTTGCAAAGGATTCTGGGTAACAGAACCTGGTCCGAGCCACACAAGTCACCCCATCTTGGATTCCCCTAGGTCTCTAGTTTTCAGAAATGCACAGGTTTGGTAGGTTTCCCTAGGTGGCGGCTGAGCTACAGGCCAAAATCTACAGGTAGGCACTTTGCAAAAAACACCTCTGTTTTCCTTCACCAATTTGGCTGTGTCCACGTTGCGCTTTGGGGCATTTCCTGTCACGGGCGCTAGGCCTACCCACACAAGTGAGGTATCATTTTTATCGGGAGACGTGGGGGAACGCTGGGTGGTAGGAAATTCGTGGCTCCTCTCAGATTCCAGAACTTTCTGCCACAGAAATGTGAGGAACATGTGTTTTTTTAGCCACATTTTGAGGTTTGCAAAGGATTCTGGGTAACAGAACCTGGTCCGAGCCACACAAGTCACCCCATCTTGGATTCCACTAGGTCTCTAGTTTTCAGAAATGCACAGGTTTGGTAGGTTTCCCTAGGTGGCGGCTGAGCTACAGGCCAAAATCTACAGGTAGGCACTTTGCAAAAAACACCTCTGTTTTCCTTCACCAATTTGGCTGTGTCCACGTTGCGCTTTGGGGCATTTCCTGTCACGGGCGCTAGGCCTACCCACACAAGTGAGGTATCATTTTTATCGGGAGACGTGGGGGAACGCTGGGGGGAAGGAAATTTGTGGCTCCTCTCAGATTCCAGAACTTTCTGCCACAGAAATGTGAGGAACATGTGTTTTTTTAGCCAAATTTTGAGGTTTGCAAAGGATTCTGGGTAACAGAACCTGGTCCGAGCCACACAAGTCACCCCATCTTGGATTCCCCTAGGTCTCTAGTTTTCAGAAATGCACAGGTTTGGTAGGTTTCCCTAGGTGGCGGCTGAGCTACAGGCCAAAATCTACAGGTAGGCACTTTGCAAAAAACACCTCTGTTTTCCTTCACCAATTTGGCTGTGTCCACGTTGCGCTTTGGGGCATTTCCTGTCACGGGCGCTAGGCCTACCCACACAAGTGAGGTATAATTTTTATCGGGAGACGTGGGGGAACGCTGGGTGGAAGGAAATTCGTGGCTCCTCTCAGATTCCAGAACTTTCTGCCACAGAAATGTGAGGAACATGTGTTTTTTTAGCCAAATTTTGAGGTTTGCAAAGGATTCTGGGTAACAGAACCTGGTCCAAGCCACACAAGTCACCCCATCTTGGATTCCCCTAGGTCTCTAGTTTTCAGAAATGCACAGGTTTGGTAGGTTTCCCTAGGTGGCGGCTGAGCCACAGGCCAAAATCTACAGGTAGGCACTTTGCAAAAAACACCTCTGTTTTCCTTCACAAATTTGGCTGTGTCCACGTTGCGCTTTGGGGCATTTCCTGTCACGGGCGCTAGGCCTACCCACACAAGTGAGGTATCATTTTTATCGGGAGACGTGGGGGAACGCTGGGTGGAAGGAAATTTGTGGCTCCTCTCAGATTCCAGAACTTTCTGCCACAGAAATGTGAGGAACATGTGTTTTTTTAGCCAAATTTTGAGGTTTGCAAAGGATTCTGGGTAACAGAACCTGGTCCGAGCCACACAAGTCACCCCATCTTGGATTCCCCTAGGTCTCTAGTTTTCAGAAATGCACAGGTTTGGTAGGTTTCCCTAGGTGGCGGCTGAGCTACAGGCCAAAATCTACAGGTAGGCACTTTGCAAAAAACACCTCTGTTTTCCTTCACCAATTTGGCTGTGTCCACGTTGCGCTTTGGGGCATTTCCTGTCACGGGCGCTAGGCCTACCCACACAAGTGAGGTATCATTTTTATCGGGAGACGTGGGGGAACGCTGGGTGGTAGGAAATTTGTGGCTCCTCTCAGATTCCAGAACTTTCTGCCACAGAAATGTGAGGAACATGTGTTTTTTTAGCCAAATTGTGAGGTTTGCAAAGGATTCTGGGTAACAGAACCTGGTCCGAGCCACACAAGTCACCCCATCTTGGATTCCCCTAGGTCTCTAGTTTTCAGAAATGCACAGGTTTGGTAGGTTTCCCTAGGTGGCGGCTGAGCTACAAGCCAAAATCTACAGGTAGGCACTTTGCAAAAAACACCTCTGTTTTCCTTCACAAATTTGGATGTGTCCACGTTGCGCTTTGGGGCATTTTCTGTAGCGGGCGCTAGGCCTACCCACACAAGTGAGGTATCATTTTTATCGGGAGACGTGGGGGAAGCTGGGTGGAAGGAAATTTGTGGCTCCTCTCAGATTCCAGAACTTTCTGTCACAGAAATGTGAGGAATATGTGTTTTTTTAGCCAAATTTTGAGGTTTGCAAAGGATTCTGGGTAACAGAACCTGGTCCGAGCCACACAAGTCACCCCATCTTGGATTCCCCTAGGTCTCTAGTTTTCAGAAATGCACAGGTTTGGTAGGTTTCCCTAGGTGGCGGCTGAGCTACAGGCCAAAATCTACAGGTAGGCACTTTGCAAAAAACACCTCTGTTTTCCTTCACCAATTTGGCTGTGTCCACGTTGCGCTTTGGGGCATTTCCTGTCACGGGCGCTAGGCCTACCCACACAAGTGAGGTATAATTTTTATCGGGAGACGTGGGGGAACGCTGGGTGGAAGGAAATTCGTGGCTCCTCTCAGATTCCAGAACTTTCTGCCACAGAAATGTGAGGAACATGTGTTTTTTTAGCCAAATTTTGAGGTTTGCAAAGGATTCTGGGTAACAGAACCTGGTCCAAGCCACACAAGTCACCCCATCTTGGATTCCCCTAGGTCTCTAGTTTTCAGAAATGCACAGGTTTGGTAGGTTTCCCTAGGTGGCGGCTGAGCCACAGGCCAAAATCTACAGGTAGGCACTTTGCAAAAAACACCTCTGTTTTCCTTCACAAATTTGGCTGTGTCCACGTTGCGCTTTGGGGCATTTCCTGTCACGGGCGCTAGGCCTACCCACACAAGTGAGGTATCATTTTTATCGGGAGACGTGGGGGAACGCTGGGTGGAAGGAAATTTGTGGCTCCTCTCAGATTCCAGAACTTTCTGCCACAGAAATGTGAGGAACATGTGTTTTTTTAGCCAAATTTTGAGGTTTGCAAAGGATTCTGGGTAACAGAACCTGGTCCGAGCCACACATGTCACCCCATCTTGGATTCCCCTAGGTCTCTAGTTTTCAGAAATGCACAGGTTTGGTAGGTTTCCCTAGGTGGCGGCTGAGCTACAGGCCAAAATCTACAGGTAGGCACTTTGCAAAAAACACCTCTGTTTTCCTTCACCAATTTGGCTGTGTCCACGTTGCGCTTTGGGGCATTTCCTGTCACGGGCGCTAGGCCTACCCACACAAGTGAGGTATCATTTTTATCGGGAGACGTGGGGGAACGCTGGGTGGTAGGAAATTCGTGGCTCCTCTCAGATTCCAGAACTTTCTGCCACAGAAATGTGAGGAACATGTGTTTTTTTAGCCAAATTGTGAGGTTTGCAAAGGATTCTGGGTAACAGAACCTGGTCCGAGCCACACAAGTCACCCCATCTTGGATTCCCCTAGGTCTCTAGTTTTCAGAAATGCACAGGTTTGGTAGGTTTCCCTAGGTGGCGGCTGAGCTACAAGCCAAAATCTACAGGTAGGCACTTTGCAAAAAACACCTCTGTTTTCCTTCACAAATTTGGATGTGTCCACGTTGCGCTTTGGGGCATTTTCTGTAGCGGGCGCTAGGCCTACCCACACAAGTGAGGTATCATTTTTATCGGGAGACGTGGGGGAAGCTGGGTGGAAGGAAATTTGTGGCTCCTCTCAGATTCCAGAACTTTCTGTCACAGAAATGTGAGGAATATGTGTTTTTTTAGCCAAATTTTGAGGTTTGCAAAGGATTCTGGGTAACAGAACCTGGTCCGAGCCACACAAGTCACCCCATCTTGGATTCCCCTAGGTCTCTAGTTTTCAGAAATGCACAGGTTTGGTAGGTTTCCCTAGGTGGCGGCTGAGCTACAGGCCAAAATCTACAGGTAGGCACTTTGCAAAAAACACCTCTGTTTTCCTTCACCAATTTGGCTGTGTCCACGTTGCGCTTTGGGGCATTTCCTGTCACAGGCGCTAGGCCTACCCACACAAGTGAGGTATCATTTTTATCGGGAGACGTGGGGGAACGCTGGGTGGAAGGAAATTCGTGGCTCCTCTCAGATTCCAGAACTTTCTGCCACAGAAATGTGAGGAACATGTGTTTTTTTAGCCAAATTGTGAGGTTTGCAAAGGATTCTGGGTAACAGAACCTGGTCCGAGCCACACAAGTCACCCCATCTTGGATTCCCCTAGGTCTCTAGTTTTCAGAAATGCACAGGTTTGGTAGGTTTCCCTAGGTGGCGGCTGAGCTACAAGCCAAAATCTACAGGTAGGCACTTTGCAAAAAACACCTCTGTTTTCCTTCACAAATTTGGATGTGTCCACGTTGCGCTTTGGGGCGTTTCCTGTCGCGGGCGCTAGGCCTATCCACACATGTGAGGTATCATTTTTATCGTGAGACGTGGGGGAACGCTGGGTGGAAGGAAATTCGTGGCTCCTCTCAGATTCCAGAACTTTCTGCCACAGAAATGTGAGGAACATGTGTTTTTTTAGCCAAATTTTGAGGTTTGCAAAGGATTCTGGGTAACAGAACCTGGTCCGAGCCACACAAGTCACCCCATCTTAGATTCCCCTAGGTCTCTAGTTTTCAGAAATGCACAGGTTTGGTAGGTTTCCATAGGTGGCGGCTGAGCTACAGGCCAAAATCTACAGGTAGGCACTTTGCAAAATACACCTCTGTTTTCCTTCACAAATTTGGCTCTGTCCACGTTGTGCTTTGGGGCATTTCCTGTCACAGGCGCTAGGCCTACCCACACAAGTGAGGTATCATTTTTATCGGGAGACATGGGGGAACGCTGGGTGGAAGGAAATTCGTGGCTCCTCTCAGATTCCAGAACTTTCTGCCACAGAAATGTGAGGAACATGTGTTTTTTTAGCCAAATTTTGAGGTTTGCAAAGGATTCTGGGTAACAGAACCTGGTCCGAGCCACACAAGTCACCCCATCTTGGATTCCCCTAGGTCTCTAGTTTTCAGAAATGCACAGGTTTGGTAGGTTTCCCTAGGTGGCGGCTGAGCTACAGGCCAAAATCTACAGGCACTTTGCAAAAAACACCTCTGTTTTCCTTCACCAATTTGGCTGTGTCCACGTTGCGCTTTGGGGCATTTCCTGTCACAGGCGCTAGGCCTACCCACACAAGTGAGGTATCATTTTTATCGGGAGACGTGGAGGAACGATGGGTGGGAGGAAATTCGTGGCTCCTCTCAGATTCCAGAACTTTCTGCCACAGAAATGTGAGGAACATGTATTTTTTTAGCCAAATTTTGAGGTTTGCAAAGGATTCTGGGTAACAGAACCTGGTCCGAGCCACACAAGTCACCCCATCTTGGATTCCCCTAGGTCTCTAGTTTTCAGAAATGCACAGGTTTGGTAGGTTTCCATAGGTGGCGGCTGAGCTACAGGCCAAAATCTACAGGTAGGCACTTTGCAAAAAACATCTCTGTTTTCCTTCACCAATTTGGCTGTGTCCACGTTGCGCTTTGGGGCATTTCCTGTCACGGGCGCTAGGCCTACCCACACAAGTGAGGTATCATTTTTATCGGGAGACGTGGGGGAAAGCTGGGTGGAAGGAAATTCGTGCCGCCTCTCAGATTCCAGAACTTTCTGCCACAGAAATGTGAGGAACATGTGTTTTTTTAGCCAAATTTTGAGGTTTGCAAAGGATTCTGGGTAACAGAACCTGGTCCGAGCCACACAAGTCACCCCATTTTGGATTCCCCTATGTCTCTAGTTTTCAGAAATGCACAGGGTTGGTAGGTTTCCCTAGGTGGCGGCTGAGCTACAGGCCAAAATCTACAGGTAGGCACTTTGCAAAAAACACCTCTGTTTTCCTTCACCAATTTGGCTGTGTCCACGTTGCGCTTTGGGGCATTTCCTGTCGCGGGCGCTAGGCCTACCCACACAAGTGAGGTATCATTTTTATCAGGAGACGTGGGGGAACGCTGGGTGGAAGGAAATTCGTGGCTCCTCTCAGATTCCAGAACTTTCTGCCACAGAAATGTGAGGAACATGTGTTTTTTTAGCCAAATTTTGAGGTTTGCAAAGGATTCTGGGTAACAGAACCTGGTCCGAGCCACACAAGTCACCCCATCTTGGATTCCCCTAGGTCTCTAGTTTTCAGAAATGCACAGGTTTGGTAGGTTTCCCTAGGTGGCGGCTGAGCTACAGGCCAAAATCTACAGGTAGGCACTTTGCAAAAAACACCTCTGTTTTCCTTCACAAATTTGGATGTGTCCACGTTGTGCTTTGGGGCGTTTCCTGTCGCGGGCGCTAGGCCTATCCACACATGTGAGGTATCATTTTTATCGTGAGACGTGGGGGGAACGCTGGGTGGAAGGAAATTCGTGGCTCCTCTCAGATTCCAGAACTTTCTGCCACAGAAATGTGAGGAACATGTGTTTTTTTAGCCAAATTTTGAGGTTTGCAAAGGATTCTGGGTAACAGAACCTGGGTCCGAGCCACACAAGTCACCCCATCTTGGATTCCCCTAGGTCTCTAGTTTTCAGAAATGCACAGGTTTGGTAGGTTTCCCTAGGTGGCGGCTGAGCTACAGGCCAAAATCTACAGGTAGGCACTTTGCAAAAAACACCTCTGTTTTCCTTCACCAATTTGGCTGTGTCCACGTTGCGCTTTGGGGCATTTCCTGTCACAGGCGCTAGGCCTACCCACACAAGTGAGGTATCATTTTTATCGGGAGACGTGGGGTAACGCTGGGGTGGAAGGAAATTCGTGGCTCCTCTCAGATTCCAGAACTTTCTGCCACAGAAATGTGAGGAACATGTGTTTTTTTAGCCAAATTTTGAGGTTTGCAAAGGATTCTGGGTAACAGAACCTGGTCCGAGCCACACAAGTCACCCCATCTTGGATTCCCCTAGGTCTCTAGTTTTCAGAAATGCACAGGTTTGGTAGGTTTCCCGAGGTGGCGGCTGAGCTACAGGCCAAAATCTACAGGTAGGCACTTTGCAAAAAACACCTCTGTTTTCCTTCACCAATTTGGCTGTGTCCACGTTGCGCTTTGGGGCATTTCCTGTCACAGGCGCTAGGCCTACCCACACAAGTGAGGTATCATTTTTATCGGGAGACGTGGGGGAACGCTGGGTGGAAGGAAATTCGTGGCTCCTCTCAGATTCCAGAACTTTCTGCCACAGAAATGAGAGGGAACATGTGTTTTTTTTAGCCAAATTTTGAGGTTTGCAAAGGATTCTGGGTAACAGAACCTGGTCCGAGCCACACAAGTCACCCCATCTTGGATTCCCCTAGGTCTCTAGTTTTCAGAAATGCACAGGTTTGGTAGGTTTCCCTAGGTGGCGGCTGAGCTACAGGCCAAAATCTACAGGTAGGCACTTTGCAAAAAACACCTCTGTTTTCCTTCACCAATTTGGCTGTGTCCACGTTGCGCTTTGGGGCATTTCCTGTCACAGGCGCTAGGCCTACCCACACAAGTGAGGTATCATTTTTATCGGGAGACGTGGGGGGAACGCTGGGTGGAAGGAAATTCGTGGCTCCTCTCAGATTCCAGAACTTTCTGCCACAGAAATGTGAGGAACATGTGTTTTTTTAGCCAAATTTTGAGGTTTGCAAAGGATTCTGGGTAACAGAACCTGGTCCGAGCCACACAAGTCACCCCATCTTGGATTCCCCTAGGTCTCTAGTTTTCAGAAATGCACAGGTTTGGTAGGTTTCCATAGGTGGCGGCTGAGCTACAGGCCAAAATCTACAGGTAGGCACTTTGCAAAAAACATCTCTGTTTTCCTTCACCAATTTGGCTGTGTCCACGTTGCGCTTTGGGGCATTTCCTGTCACGGGCGCTAGGCCTACCCACACAAGTGAGGTATCATTTTTATCGGGAGACGTGGGGGAAAGCTGGGTGGAAGGAAATTCGTGCCGCCTCTCAGATTCCAGAACTTTCTGCCACAGAAATGTGAGGAACATGTGTTTTTTTAGCCAAATTTTGAGGTTTGCAAAGGATTCTGGGTAACAGAACCTGGTCCGAGCCACACAAGTCACCCCATTTTGGATTCCCCTATGTCTCTAGTTTTCAGAAATGCACAGGGTTGGTAGGTTTCCCTAGGTGGCGGCTGAGCTACAGGCCAAAATCTACAGGTAGGCACTTTGCAAAAAACACCTCTGTTTTCCTTCACCAATTTGGCTGTGTCCACGTTGCGCTTTGGGGCATTTCCTGTCGCGGGCACTAGGCCTACCCACACAAGTGAGGTATCATTTTTATCAGGAGACGTGGGGGAACGCTGGGTGGAAGGAAATTCGTGGCTCCTCTCAGATTCCAGAACTTTCTGCCACAGAAATGTGAGGAACATGTGTTTTTTTAGCCAATTTTGAAGTTTGCAAAGGATTCTGGGTAACAGAACCTGGTCCGAGCCACACAAGTCACCCCATCTTGGATTCCCCTAGGTCTCTAGTTTTCAGAAATGCACAGGTTTGGTAGGTTTCCCTAGGTGGCGGCTGAGCTACAGGCCAAAATCTACAGGTAGGCACTTTGCAAAAAACACCTCTGTTTTCCTTCACAAATTTGGATGTGTCCACGTTGCGCTTTGGGGCGTTTCCTGTCGCGGGCGCTAGGCCTATCCACACATGTGAGGTATCATTTTTATCGTGAGACGTGGGGGAACGCTGGGTGGAAGGAAATTCGTGGCTCCTCTCAGATTCCAGAACTTTCTGCCACAGAAATGTGAGGAACATGTGTTTTTTTTAGCCAAATTTTGAGGTTTGCAAAGGATTCTGGGGTAACAGAACCTGGTCCGAGCCACACAAGTCACCCCATCTTGGATTCCCCTAGGTCTCTAGTTTTCAGAAATGCACAGGTTTGGTAGGTTTCCCTAGGTGGCGGCTGAGCTACAGGCCAAAATCTACAGGTAGGCACTTTGCAAAAAACACCTCTGTTTTCCTTCACCAATTTGGCTGTGTCCCACGTTGCGCTTTGGGGCATTTCCTGTCACAGGCGCTAGGCCTACCCACACAAGTGAGGTATCATTTTTATCGGGAGACGTGGGGGAACGCTGGGTGGAAGGAAATTCGTGGCTCCTCTCAGATTCCAGAACTTTCTGCCACAGAAATGTGAGGAACATGTGTTTTTTTAGCCAAATTTTGAGGTTTGCAAAGGATTCTGGGTAACAGAACCTGGTCCGAGCCACACAAGTCACCCCATCTTGGATTCCCCTAGGTCTCTAGTTTTCAGAAATGCACAGGTTTGGTAGGTTTCCCTAGGTGGCGGCTGAGCTACAGGCCAAAATCTACAGGTAGGCACTTTGCAAAAAACACCTCTGTTTTCCTTCACCAATTTGGCTGTGTCCACGTTGCGCTTTGGGGCATTTCCTGTCACAGGCGCTAGGCCTACCCACACAAGTGAGGTATCATTTTTATCGGGAGACGTGGGGGGAACGCTGGGTGGAAGGAAATTCGTGGCTCCTCTCAGATTCCAGAACTTTCTGCCACAGAAATGTGAGGAACATGTGTTTTTTAGCCAAATTTTGAGGTTTGCAAAGGATTCTGGGTAACAGAACCTGGTCCGAGCCACACAAGTCACCCCATCTTGGATTCCCCTAGGTCTCTAGTTTTCAGAAATGCACAGGTTTGGTAGGTTTCCCTAGGTGGCGGCTGAGCTACAGGCCAAAATCTACAGGTAGGCACTTTGCAAAAAACATCTCTGTTTTCCTTCACCAATTTGGCTGTGTCCACGTTGCGCTTTGGGGCATTTCCTGTCACGGGCGCTAGGCCTACCCACACAAGTGAGGTATCATTTTTATCGGGAGACATGGGGGAACGCTGGGTGGAAGGAAATTTGTGGCTCCTCTCAGATTCCAGAACTTTCTGCCACAGAAATGTGAGGAACATGTGTTTTTTAAGCCAAATTTTGAGGTTTGCAAAGGATTCTGGGGTAACAGAACCTGGTCCGAGCCACACAAGTCACCCCATTTTGGATTCCCCTAGGTCTCTAGTTTTCAGAAATGCACAGGGTTGGTAGGTTTCCCTAGGTGGCGGCTGAGCTACAGGCCAAAATCTACAGGTAGGCACTTTGCAAAAAACACCTCTGTTTTCCTTCACCAATTTGGCTGTGTCCACGTTGCGCTTTGGGGCATTTCCTGTCGCGGGCGCTAGGCCTACCCACACAAGTGAGGTATCATTTTTATCAGGAGACGTGGGGGAACGCTGGGTGGAAGGAAATTCGTGGCTCCTCTCAGATTCCAGAACTTTCTGCCACAGAAATGTGAGGAACATGTGTTTTTTTAGCCACATTTTGAGGTTTGCAAAGGATTCTGGGTAACAGAACCTGGTCCGAGCCACACAAGTCACCCCATCTTGGATTCCCCTAGGTCTCTAGTTTTCAGAAATGCACAGGTTTGGTAGGTTTCCCTAGGTGGCGGCTGAGCTACAGGCCAAAATCTACAGGTAGGCACTTTCCAAAAAACACCTCTGTTTTCCTTCACCAATTTGGCTGTGTCCACGTTGCGCTTTGGGGCATTTCCTGTCACGGGCGCTAGCCTACCCACACAAGTGAGGTATCATTTTTATCGGGAGACGTGGGGGAACGCTGGGTGGAAGGAAATTTGTGGCTCCTCTCAGATTCCAGAACTTTCTGCCACAGAAATGTGAGGAACATGTGTTTTTTTAGCCAAATTTTGAGGTTTGCAAAGGATTCTGGGTAACAGAACCTGGTCCGAGCCACACAAGTCACCCCATCTTGGATTCCCCTAGGTCTCTAGTTTTCAGAAATGCACAGGTTTGGTAGGTTTCCCTAGGTGGCGGCTGAGCTACAGGCCAAAATCTACAGGTAGGCACTTTGCAAAAAACACCTCTGTTTTCCTTCACCAATTTGGCTGTGTCCACGTTGCGCTTTGGGGCATTTCCTGTCACGGGCGCTAGGCCTACCCACACAAGTGAGGTATCATTTTTATCGGGAGACGTGGGGGAACGCTGGGTGGAAGGAAATTCGTGGCTCCTCTCAGATTCCAGAACTTTCTGCCACAGAAATGTGAGGAACATGTGTTTTTTTAGCCAAATTTTGAGGTTTGCAAAGGATTCTGGGTAACAGAACCTGGTCCAAGCCACACAAGTCACCCCATCTTGGATTCCCCTAGGTCTCTAGTTTTCAGATATGCACAGGTTTGGTAGGTTTCCCTAGGTGGCGGCTGAGCCACAGGCCAAAATCTACAGGTAGGCACTTTGCAAAAAACACCTCTGTTTTCCTTCACAAATTTGGCTGTGTCCACGTTGCGCTTTGGGGCATTTCCTGTCACGGGCGCTAGGCCTACCCACACAAGTGAGGTATCATTTTTATCGGGAGACGTGGGGGAACGCTGGGTGGAAGGAAATTCGTGGCTCCTCTCAGATTCCAGAACTTTCTGCCACAGAAATGTGAGGAACATGTGTTTTTTTAGCCAAATTGTGAGGTTTGCAAAGGATTCTGGGTAACAGAACCTGGTCCGAGCCACACAAGTCACCCCATCTTGGATTCCCCTAGGTCTCTAGTTTTCAGAAATGCACAGGTTTGGTAGGTTTCCCTAGGTGGCGGCTGAGCTACAGGCCAAAATCTACAGGTAGGCACTTTGCAAAAAACACCTCTGTTTTCCTTCACAAATTTGGATGTGTCCACGTTGCGCTTTGGGGCGTTTCCTGTCGCGGGCGCTAGGCCTATCCACACATGTGAGGTATCATTTTTATCGTGAGACGTGGGGGAACGCTGGGTGGAAGGAAATTCGTGGCTCCTCTCAGATTCCAGAACTTTCTGCCACAGAAATGTGAGGAACATGTGTTTTTTTAGCCAAATTTTGAGGTTTGCAAAGGATTCTGGGTAACAGAACCTGGTCCGAGCCACACAAGTCACCCCATCTTGGATTCCCCTAGGTCTCTAGTTTTCAGAAATGCACAGGTTTGGTAGGTTTCCCTAGGTGGCGGCTGAGCTACAGGCCAAAATCTACAGGTAGGCACTTTGCAAAAAACACCTCTGTTTTCCTTCACCAATTTGGCTGTGTCCACGTTGCGCTTTGGGGCATTTCCTGTCACAGGCGCTAGGCCTACCCACACAAGTGAGGTATCATTTTTATCGGGAGACATGGGGGAACGCTGGGTGGAAGGAAATTCGTGGCTCCTCTCAGATTCCAGAACTTTCTGCCACAGAAATGTGAGGAACATGTGTTTTGTTAGCCAAATTTTGAGGTTTGCAAAGGATTCTGGGTAACAGAACCTGGTCCGAGCCACACAAGTCACCCCATCTTGGATTCCCCTAGGTCTCTAGTTTTCAGAAATGCACAGGTTTGGTAGGTTTCCCGAGGTGGCGGCTGAGCTACAGGCCAAAATCTACAGGTAGGCACTTTGCAAAAAACACCTCTGTTTTCCTTCACCAATTTGGCTGTGTCCACGTTGCGCTTTGGGGCATTTCCTGTCACAGGCGCTAGGCCTACCCACACAAGTGAGGTATCATTTTTATCGGGAGACGTGGGGGAACGCTGGGTGGAAGGAAATTCGTGGCTCCTCTCAGATTCCAGAACTTTCTGCCACAGAAATGAGAGGAACATGTGTTTTTTTAGCCAAATTTTGAGGTTTGCAAAGGATTCTGGGTAACAGAACCTGGTCCGAGCCACACAAGTCACCCCATCTTGGATTCCCCTAGGTCTCTAGTTTTCAGAAATGCACAGGTTTGGTAGGTTTCCCTAGGTGGCGGCTGAGCTACAGGCCAAAATCTACAGGTAGGCACTTTGCAAAAAACACCTCTGTTTTCCTTCACCAATTTGGCTGTGTCCACGTTGCGCTTTGGGGCATTTCCTGTCACAGGCGCTAGGCCTACCCACACAAGTGAGGTATCATTTTTATCGGGAGACGTGGGGGAACGCTGGGTGGAAGGAAATTCGTGGCTCCTCTCAGATTCCAGAACTTTCTGCCACAGAAATGTGAGGAACATGTGTTTTTTTAGCCAAATTTTGAGGTTTGCAAAGGATTCTGGGTAACAGAACCTGGTCCGAGCCACACAAGTCACCCCATCTTGGATTCCCCTAGGTCTCTAGTTTTCAGAAATGCACAGGTTTGGTAGGTTTCCATAGGTGGCGGCTGAGCTACAGGCCAAAATCTACAGGTAGGCACTTTGCAAAAAACATCTCTGTTTTCCTTCACCAATTTGGCTGTGTCCACGTTGCGCTTTGGGGCATTTCCTGTCACGGGCGCTAGGCCTACCCACACAAGTGAGGTATCATTTTTATCGGGAGACGTGGGGGAAAGCTGGGTGGAAGGAAATTCGTGCCGCCTCTCAGATTCCAGAACTTTCTGCCACAGAAATGTGAGGAACATGTGTTTTTTTAGCCAAATTTTGAGGTTTGCAAAGGATTCTGGGTAACAGAACCTGGTCCGAGCCACACAAGTCACCCCATTTTGGATTCCCCTATGTCTCTAGTTTTCAGAAATGCACAGGGTTGGTAGGTTTCCCTAGGTGGCGGCTGAGCTACAGGCCAAAATCTACAGGTAGGCACTTTGCAAAAAACACCTCTGTTTTCCTTCACCAATTTGGCTGTGTCCACGTTGCGCTTTGGGGCATTTCCTGTCGCGGGCACTAGGCCTACCCACACAAGTGAGGTATCATTTTTATCAGGAGACGTGGGGGAACGCTGGGTGGAAGGAAATTCGTGGCTCCTCTCAGATTCCAGAACTTTCTGCCACAGAAATGTGAGGAACATGTGTTTTTTTAGCCAAATTTTGAAGTTTGCAAAGGATTCTGGGTAACAGAACCTGGTCCGAGCCACACAAGTCACCCCATCTTGGATTCCCCTAGGTCTCTAGTTTTCAGAAATGCACAGGTTTGGTAGGTTTCCCTAGGTGGCGGCTGAGCTACAGGCCAAAATCTACAGGTAGGCACTTTGCAAAAAACACCTCTGTTTTCCTTCACAAATTTGGATGTGTCCACGTTGCGCTTTGGGGCGTTTCCTGTCGCGGGCGCTAGGCCTATCCACACATGTGAGGTATCATTTTTATCGTGAGACGTGGGGGAACGCTGGGTGGAAGGAAATTCGTGGCTCCTCTCAGATTCCAGAACTTTCTGCCACAGAAATGTGAGGAACATGTGTTTTTTTAGCCAAATTTTGAGGTTTGCAAAGGATTCTGGGTAACAGAACCTGGTCCGAGCCACACAAGTCACCCCATCTTGGATTCCCCTAGGTCTCTAGTTTTCAGAAATGCACAGGTTTGGTAGGTTTCCCTAGGTGGCGGCTGAGCTACAGGCCAAAATCTACAGGTAGGCACTTTGCAAAAAACACCTCTGTTTTCCTTCACCAATTTGGCTGTGTCCACGTTGCGCTTTGGGGCATTTCCTGTCACGGGCGCTAGGCCTACCCACACAAGTGAGGTATCATTTTTATCGGGAGACGTGGGGGAACGCTGGGTGGTAGGAAATTCGTGGCTCCTCTCAGATTCCAGAACTTTCTGCCACAGAAATGTGAGGAACATGTGTTTTTTTAGCCACATTTTGAGGTTTGCAAAGGATTCTGGGTAACAGAACCTGGTCCGAGCCACACAAGTCACCCCATCTTGGATTCCACTAGGTCTCTAGTTT
The DNA here is from genome assembly GCF_031143425.1 of Pleurodeles waltl. Lineage (NCBI taxonomy): Eukaryota > Metazoa > Chordata > Amphibia > Caudata > Salamandridae > Pleurodeles > Pleurodeles waltl. The sequence continues at coordinate 613,569,242 of NC_090447.1, forward strand.
TCAGAAATGCACAGGTTTGGTAGGTTTCCCTAGGTGGCGGCTGAGCTACAGGCCAAAATCTACAGGTAGGCACTTTGCAAAAAACACCTCTGTTTTCCTTCACCAATTTGGCTGTGTCCACGTTGCGCTTTGGGGCATTTCCTGTCACGGGCGCTAGGCCTACCCACACAAGTGAGGTATCATTTTTATCGGGAGACGTGGGGGAACGCTGGGGGGAAGGAAATTTGTGGCTCCTCTCAGATTCCAGAACTTTCTGCCACAGAAATGTGAGGAACATGTGTTTTTTTAGCCAAATTTTGAGGTTTGCAAAGGATTCTGGGTAACAGAACCTGGTCCGAGCCACACAAGTCACCCCATCTTGGATTCCCCTAGGTCTCTAGTTTTCAGAAATGCACAGGTTTGGTAGGTTTCCCTAGGTGGCGGCTGAGCTACAGGCCAAAATCTACAGGTAGGCACTTTGCAAAAAACACCTCTGTTTTCCTTCACCAATTTGGCTGTGTCCACGTTGCGCTTTGGGGCATTTCCTGTCACGGGCGCTAGGCCTACCCACACAAGTGAGGTATAATTTTTATCGGGAGACGTGGGGGAACGCTGGGTGGAAGGAAATTCGTGGCTCCTCTCAGATTCCAGAACTTTCTGCCACAGAAATGTGAGGAACATGTGTTTTTTTAGCCAAATTTTGAGGTTTGCAAAGGATTCTGGGTAACAGAACCTGGTCCAAGCCACACAAGTCACCCCATCTTGGATTCCCCTAGGTCTCTAGTTTTCAGAAATGCACAGGTTTGGTAGGTTTCCCTAGGTGGCGGCTGAGCCACAGGCCAAAATCTACAGGTAGGCACTTTGCAAAAAACACCTCTGTTTTCCTTCACAAATTTGGCTGTGTCCACGTTGCGCTTTGGGGCATTTCCTGTCACGGGCGCTAGGCCTACCCACACAAGTGAGGTATCATTTTTATCGGGAGACGTGGGGGAACGCTGGGTGGAAGGAAATTTGTGGCTCCTCTCAGATTCCAGAACTTTCTGCCACAGAAATGTGAGGAACATGTGTTTTTTTAGCCAAATTTTGAGGTTTGCAAAGGATTCTGGGTAACAGAACCTGGTCCGAGCCACACAAGTCACCCCATCTTGGATTCCCCTAGGTCTCTAGTTTTCAGAAATGCACAGGTTTGGTAGGTTTCCCTAGGTGGCGGCTGAGCTACAGGCCAAAATCTACAGGTAGGCACTTTGCAAAAAACACCTCTGTTTTCCTTCACCAATTTGGCTGTGTCCACGTTGCGCTTTGGGGCATTTCCTGTCACGGGCGCTAGGCCTACCCACACAAGTGAGGTATCATTTTTATCGGGAGACGTGGGGGAACGCTGGGTGGTAGGAAATTTGTGGCTCCTCTCAGATTCCAGAACTTTCTGCCACAGAAATGTGAGGAACATGTGTTTTTTTAGCCAAATTGTGAGGTTTGCAAAGGATTCTGGGTAACAGAACCTGGTCCGAGCCACACAAGTCACCCCATCTTGGATTCCCCTAGGTCTCTAGTTTTCAGAAATGCACAGGTTTGGTAGGTTTCCCTAGGTGGCGGCTGAGCTACAAGCCAAAATCTACAGGTAGGCACTTTGCAAAAAACACCTCTGTTTTCCTTCACAAATTTGGATGTGTCCACGTTGCGCTTTGGGGCATTTTCTGTAGCGGGCGCTAGGCCTACCCACACAAGTGAGGTATCATTTTTATCGGGAGACGTGGGGGAAGCTGGGTGGAAGGAAATTTGTGGCTCCTCTCAGATTCCAGAACTTTCTGTCACAGAAATGTGAGGAATATGTGTTTTTTTAGCCAAATTTTGAGGTTTGCAAAGGATTCTGGGTAACAGAACCTGGTCCGAGCCACACAAGTCACCCCATCTTGGATTCCCCTAGGTCTCTAGTTTTCAGAAATGCACAGGTTTGGTAGGTTTCCCTAGGTGGCGGCTGAGCTACAGGCCAAAATCTACAGGTAGGCACTTTGCAAAAAACACCTCTGTTTTCCTTCACCAATTTGGCTGTGTCCACGTTGCGCTTTGGGGCATTTCCTGTCACGGGCGCTAGGCCTACCCACACAAGTGAGGTATAATTTTTATCGGGAGACGTGGGGGAACGCTGGGTGGAAGGAAATTCGTGGCTCCTCTCAGATTCCAGAACTTTCTGCCACAGAAATGTGAGGAACATGTGTTTTTTTAGCCAAATTTTGAGGTTTGCAAAGGATTCTGGGTAACAGAACCTGGTCCAAGCCACACAAGTCACCCCATCTTGGATTCCCCTAGGTCTCTAGTTTTCAGAAATGCACAGGTTTGGTAGGTTTCCCTAGGTGGCGGCTGAGCCACAGGCCAAAATCTACAGGTAGGCACTTTGCAAAAAACACCTCTGTTTTCCTTCACAAATTTGGCTGTGTCCACGTTGCGCTTTGGGGCATTTCCTGTCACGGGCGCTAGGCCTACCCACACAAGTGAGGTATCATTTTTATCGGGAGACGTGGGGGAACGCTGGGTGGAAGGAAATTTGTGGCTCCTCTCAGATTCCAGAACTTTCTGCCACAGAAATGTGAGGAACATGTGTTTTTTTAGCCAAATTTTGAGGTTTGCAAAGGATTCTGGGTAACAGAACCTGGTCCGAGCCACACATGTCACCCCATCTTGGATTCCCCTAGGTCTCTAGTTTTCAGAAATGCACAGGTTTGGTAGGTTTCCCTAGGTGGCGGCTGAGCTACAGGCCAAAATCTACAGGTAGGCACTTTGCAAAAAACACCTCTGTTTTCCTTCACCAATTTGGCTGTGTCCACGTTGCGCTTTGGGGCATTTCCTGTCACGGGCGCTAGGCCTACCCACACAAGTGAGGTATCATTTTTATCGGGAGACGTGGGGGAACGCTGGGTGGTAGGAAATTCGTGGCTCCTCTCAGATTCCAGAACTTTCTGCCACAGAAATGTGAGGAACATGTGTTTTTTTAGCCAAATTGTGAGGTTTGCAAAGGATTCTGGGTAACAGAACCTGGTCCGAGCCACACAAGTCACCCCATCTTGGATTCCCCTAGGTCTCTAGTTTTCAGAAATGCACAGGTTTGGTAGGTTTCCCTAGGTGGCGGCTGAGCTACAAGCCAAAATCTACAGGTAGGCACTTTGCAAAAAACACCTCTGTTTTCCTTCACAAATTTGGATGTGTCCACGTTGCGCTTTGGGGCATTTTCTGTAGCGGGCGCTAGGCCTACCCACACAAGTGAGGTATCATTTTTATCGGGAGACGTGGGGGAAGCTGGGTGGAAGGAAATTTGTGGCTCCTCTCAGATTCCAGAACTTTCTGTCACAGAAATGTGAGGAATATGTGTTTTTTTAGCCAAATTTTGAGGTTTGCAAAGGATTCTGGGTAACAGAACCTGGTCCGAGCCACACAAGTCACCCCATCTTGGATTCCCCTAGGTCTCTAGTTTTCAGAAATGCACAGGTTTGGTAGGTTTCCCTAGGTGGCGGCTGAGCTACAGGCCAAAATCTACAGGTAGGCACTTTGCAAAAAACACCTCTGTTTTCCTTCACCAATTTGGCTGTGTCCACGTTGCGCTTTGGGGCATTTCCTGTCACAGGCGCTAGGCCTACCCACACAAGTGAGGTATCATTTTTATCGGGAGACGTGGGGGAACGCTGGGTGGAAGGAAATTCGTGGCTCCTCTCAGATTCCAGAACTTTCTGCCACAGAAATGTGAGGAACATGTGTTTTTTTAGCCAAATTGTGAGGTTTGCAAAGGATTCTGGGTAACAGAACCTGGTCCGAGCCACACAAGTCACCCCATCTTGGATTCCCCTAGGTCTCTAGTTTTCAGAAATGCACAGGTTTGGTAGGTTTCCCTAGGTGGCGGCTGAGCTACAAGCCAAAATCTACAGGTAGGCACTTTGCAAAAAACACCTCTGTTTTCCTTCACAAATTTGGATGTGTCCACGTTGCGCTTTGGGGCGTTTCCTGTCGCGGGCGCTAGGCCTATCCACACATGTGAGGTATCATTTTTATCGTGAGACGTGGGGGAACGCTGGGTGGAAGGAAATTCGTGGCTCCTCTCAGATTCCAGAACTTTCTGCCACAGAAATGTGAGGAACATGTGTTTTTTTAGCCAAATTTTGAGGTTTGCAAAGGATTCTGGGTAACAGAACCTGGTCCGAGCCACACAAGTCACCCCATCTTAGATTCCCCTAGGTCTCTAGTTTTCAGAAATGCACAGGTTTGGTAGGTTTCCATAGGTGGCGGCTGAGCTACAGGCCAAAATCTACAGGTAGGCACTTTGCAAAATACACCTCTGTTTTCCTTCACAAATTTGGCTCTGTCCACGTTGTGCTTTGGGGCATTTCCTGTCACAGGCGCTAGGCCTACCCACACAAGTGAGGTATCATTTTTATCGGGAGACATGGGGGAACGCTGGGTGGAAGGAAATTCGTGGCTCCTCTCAGATTCCAGAACTTTCTGCCACAGAAATGTGAGGAACATGTGTTTTTTTAGCCAAATTTTGAGGTTTGCAAAGGATTCTGGGTAACAGAACCTGGTCCGAGCCACACAAGTCACCCCATCTTGGATTCCCCTAGGTCTCTAGTTTTCAGAAATGCACAGGTTTGGTAGGTTTCCCTAGGTGGCGGCTGAGCTACAGGCCAAAATCTACAGGCACTTTGCAAAAAACACCTCTGTTTTCCTTCACCAATTTGGCTGTGTCCACGTTGCGCTTTGGGGCATTTCCTGTCACAGGCGCTAGGCCTACCCACACAAGTGAGGTATCATTTTTATCGGGAGACGTGGAGGAACGATGGGTGGGAGGAAATTCGTGGCTCCTCTCAGATTCCAGAACTTTCTGCCACAGAAATGTGAGGAACATGTATTTTTTTAGCCAAATTTTGAGGTTTGCAAAGGATTCTGGGTAACAGAACCTGGTCCGAGCCACACAAGTCACCCCATCTTGGATTCCCCTAGGTCTCTAGTTTTCAGAAATGCACAGGTTTGGTAGGTTTCCATAGGTGGCGGCTGAGCTACAGGCCAAAATCTACAGGTAGGCACTTTGCAAAAAACATCTCTGTTTTCCTTCACCAATTTGGCTGTGTCCACGTTGCGCTTTGGGGCATTTCCTGTCACGGGCGCTAGGCCTACCCACACAAGTGAGGTATCATTTTTATCGGGAGACGTGGGGGAAAGCTGGGTGGAAGGAAATTCGTGCCGCCTCTCAGATTCCAGAACTTTCTGCCACAGAAATGTGAGGAACATGTGTTTTTTTAGCCAAATTTTGAGGTTTGCAAAGGATTCTGGGTAACAGAACCTGGTCCGAGCCACACAAGTCACCCCATTTTGGATTCCCCTATGTCTCTAGTTTTCAGAAATGCACAGGGTTGGTAGGTTTCCCTAGGTGGCGGCTGAGCTACAGGCCAAAATCTACAGGTAGGCACTTTGCAAAAAACACCTCTGTTTTCCTTCACCAATTTGGCTGTGTCCACGTTGCGCTTTGGGGCATTTCCTGTCGCGGGCGCTAGGCCTACCCACACAAGTGAGGTATCATTTTTATCAGGAGACGTGGGGGAACGCTGGGTGGAAGGAAATTCGTGGCTCCTCTCAGATTCCAGAACTTTCTGCCACAGAAATGTGAGGAACATGTGTTTTTTTAGCCAAATTTTGAGGTTTGCAAAGGATTCTGGGTAACAGAACCTGGTCCGAGCCACACAAGTCACCCCATCTTGGATTCCCCTAGGTCTCTAGTTTTCAGAAATGCACAGGTTTGGTAGGTTTCCCTAGGTGGCGGCTGAGCTACAGGCCAAAATCTACAGGTAGGCACTTTGCAAAAAACACCTCTGTTTTCCTTCACAAATTTGGATGTGTCCACGTTGTGCTTTGGGGCGTTTCCTGTCGCGGGCGCTAGGCCTATCCACACATGTGAGGTATCATTTTTATCGTGAGACGTGGGGGAACGCTGGGTGGAAGGAAATTCGTGGCTCCTCTCAGATTCCAGAACTTTCTGCCACAGAAATGTGAGGAACATGTGTTTTTTTAGCCAAATTTTGAGGTTTGCAAAGGATTCTGGGTAACAGAACCTGGTCCGAGCCACACAAGTCACCCCATCTTGGATTCCCCTAGGTCTCTAGTTTTCAGAAATGCACAGGTTTGGTAGGTTTCCCTAGGTGGCGGCTGAGCTACAGGCCAAAATCTACAGGTAGGCACTTTGCAAAAAACACCTCTGTTTTCCTTCACCAATTTGGCTGTGTCCACGTTGCGCTTTGGGGCATTTCCTGTCACAGGCGCTAGGCCTACCCACACAAGTGAGGTATCATTTTTATCGGGAGACGTGGGGTAACGCTGGGTGGAAGGAAATTCGTGGCTCCTCTCAGATTCCAGAACTTTCTGCCACAGAAATGTGAGGAACATGTGTTTTTTTAGCCAAATTTTGAGGTTTGCAAAGGATTCTGGGTAACAGAACCTGGTCCGAGCCACACAAGTCACCCCATCTTGGATTCCCCTAGGTCTCTAGTTTTCAGAAATGCACAGGTTTGGTAGGTTTCCCGAGGTGGCGGCTGAGCTACAGGCCAAAATCTACAGGTAGGCACTTTGCAAAAAACACCTCTGTTTTCCTTCACCAATTTGGCTGTGTCCACGTTGCGCTTTGGGGCATTTCCTGTCACAGGCGCTAGGCCTACCCACACAAGTGAGGTATCATTTTTATCGGGAGACGTGGGGGAACGCTGGGTGGAAGGAAATTCGTGGCTCCTCTCAGATTCCAGAACTTTCTGCCACAGAAATGAGAGGAACATGTGTTTTTTTAGCCAAATTTTGAGGTTTGCAAAGGATTCTGGGTAACAGAACCTGGTCCGAGCCACACAAGTCACCCCATCTTGGATTCCCCTAGGTCTCTAGTTTTCAGAAATGCACAGGTTTGGTAGGTTTCCCTAGGTGGCGGCTGAGCTACAGGCCAAAATCTACAGGTAGGCACTTTGCAAAAAACACCTCTGTTTTCCTTCACCAATTTGGCTGTGTCCACGTTGCGCTTTGGGGCATTTCCTGTCACAGGCGCTAGGCCTACCCACACAAGTGAGGTATCATTTTTATCGGGAGACGTGGGGGAACGCTGGGTGGAAGGAAATTCGTGGCTCCTCTCAGATTCCAGAACTTTCTGCCACAGAAATGTGAGGAACATGTGTTTTTTTAGCCAAATTTTGAGGTTTGCAAAGGATTCTGGGTAACAGAACCTGGTCCGAGCCACACAAGTCACCCCATCTTGGATTCCCCTAGGTCTCTAGTTTTCAGAAATGCACAGGTTTGGTAGGTTTCCATAGGTGGCGGCTGAGCTACAGGCCAAAATCTACAGGTAGGCACTTTGCAAAAAACATCTCTGTTTTCCTTCACCAATTTGGCTGTGTCCACGTTGCGCTTTGGGGCATTTCCTGTCACGGGCGCTAGGCCTACCCACACAAGTGAGGTATCATTTTTATCGGGAGACGTGGGGGAAAGCTGGGTGGAAGGAAATTCGTGCCGCCTCTCAGATTCCAGAACTTTCTGCCACAGAAATGTGAGGAACATGTGTTTTTTTAGCCAAATTTTGAGGTTTGCAAAGGATTCTGGGTAACAGAACCTGGTCCGAGCCACACAAGTCACCCCATTTTGGATTCCCCTATGTCTCTAGTTTTCAGAAATGCACAGGGTTGGTAGGTTTCCCTAGGTGGCGGCTGAGCTACAGGCCAAAATCTACAGGTAGGCACTTTGCAAAAAACACCTCTGTTTTCCTTCACCAATTTGGCTGTGTCCACGTTGCGCTTTGGGGCATTTCCTGTCGCGGGCACTAGGCCTACCCACACAAGTGAGGTATCATTTTTATCAGGAGACGTGGGGGAACGCTGGGTGGAAGGAAATTCGTGGCTCCTCTCAGATTCCAGAACTTTCTGCCACAGAAATGTGAGGAACATGTGTTTTTTTAGCCAAATTTTGAAGTTTGCAAAGGATTCTGGGTAACAGAACCTGGTCCGAGCCACACAAGTCACCCCATCTTGGATTCCCCTAGGTCTCTAGTTTTCAGAAATGCACAGGTTTGGTAGGTTTCCCTAGGTGGCGGCTGAGCTACAGGCCAAAATCTACAGGTAGGCACTTTGCAAAAAACACCTCTGTTTTCCTTCACAAATTTGGATGTGTCCACGTTGCGCTTTGGGGCGTTTCCTGTCGCGGGCGCTAGGCCTATCCACACATGTGAGGTATCATTTTTATCGTGAGACGTGGGGGAACGCTGGGTGGAAGGAAATTCGTGGCTCCTCTCAGATTCCAGAACTTTCTGCCACAGAAATGTGAGGAACATGTGTTTTTTTAGCCAAATTTTGAGGTTTGCAAAGGATTCTGGGTAACAGAACCTGGTCCGAGCCACACAAGTCACCCCATCTTGGATTCCCCTAGGTCTCTAGTTTTCAGAAATGTACAGGTTTGGTAGGTTTCCCTAGGTGGCGGCTGAGCTACAGGCCAAAATCTACAGGTAGGCACTTTGCAAAAAACACCTCTGTTTTCCTTCACCAATTTGGCTGTGTCCACGTTGCGCTTTGGGGCATTTCCTGTCACAGGCGCTAGGCCTACCCACACAAGTGAGGTATCATTTTTATCGGGAGACGTGGGGGAACGCTGGGTGGAAGGAAATTCGTGGCTCCTCTCAGATTCCAGAACTTTCTGCCACAGAAATGTGAGGAACATGTGTTTTTTTAGCCAAATTTTGAGGTTTGCAAAGGATTCTGGGTAACAGAACCTGGTCCGAGCCACACAAGTCACCCCATCTTGGATTCCCCTAGGTCTCTAGTTTTCAGAAATGCACAGGTTTGGTAGGTTTCCCTAGGTGGCGGCTGAGCTACAGGCCAAAATCTACAGGTAGGCACTTTGCAAAAAACACCTCTGTTTTCCTTCACCAATTTGGCTGTGTCCACGTTGCGCTTTGGGGCATTTCCTGTCACAGGCGCTAGGCCTACCCACACAAGTGAGGTATCATTTTTATCGGGAGACGTGGGGGAACGCTGGGTGGAAGGAAATTCGTGGCTCCTCTCAGATTCCAGAACTTTCTGCCACAGAAATGTGAGGAACATGTGTTTTTTTAGCCAAATTTTGAGGTTTGCAAAGGATTCTGGGTAACAGAACCTGGTCCGAGCCACACAAGTCACCCCATCTTGGATTCCCCTAGGTCTCTAGTTTTCAGAAATGCACAGGTTTGGTAGGTTTCCCTAGGTGGCGGCTGAGCTACAGGCCAAAATCTACAGGTAGGCACTTTGCAAAAAACATCTCTGTTTTCCTTCACCAATTTGGCTGTGTCCACGTTGCGCTTTGGGGCATTTCCTGTCACGGGCGCTAGGCCTACCCACACAAGTGAGGTATCATTTTTATCGGGAGACATGGGGGAACGCTGGGTGGAAGGAAATTTGTGGCTCCTCTCAGATTCCAGAACTTTCTGCCACAGAAATGTGAGGAACATGTGTTTTTTAAGCCAAATTTTGAGGTTTGCAAAGGATTCTGGGTAACAGAACCTGGTCCGAGCCACACAAGTCACCCCATTTTGGATTCCCCTAGGTCTCTAGTTTTCAGAAATGCACAGGGTTGGTAGGTTTCCCTAGGTGGCGGCTGAGCTACAGGCCAAAATCTACAGGTAGGCACTTTGCAAAAAACACCTCTGTTTTCCTTCACCAATTTGGCTGTGTCCACGTTGCGCTTTGGGGCATTTCCTGTCGCGGGCGCTAGGCCTACCCACACAAGTGAGGTATCATTTTTATCAGGAGACGTGGGGGAACGCTGGGTGGAAGGAAATTCGTGGCTCCTCTCAGATTCCAGAACTTTCTGCCACAGAAATGTGAGGAACATGTGTTTTTTTAGCCACATTTTGAGGTTTGCAAAGGATTCTGGGTAACAGAACCTGGTCCGAGCCACACAAGTCACCCCATCTTGGATTCCCCTAGGTCTCTAGTTTTCAGAAATGCACAGGTTTGGTAGGTTTCCCTAGGTGGCGGCTGAGCTACAGGCCAAAATCTACAGGTAGGCACTTTCCAAAAAACACCTCTGTTTTCCTTCACCAATTTGGCTGTGTCCACGTTGCGCTTTGGGGCATTTCCTGTCACGGGCGCTAGGCCTACCCACACAAGTGAGGTATCATTTTTATCGGGAGACGTGGGGGAACGCTGGGTGGAAGGAAATTTGTGGCTCCTCTCAGATTCCAGAACTTTCTGCCACAGAAATGTGAGGAACATGTGTTTTTTTAGCCAAATTTTGAGGTTTGCAAAGGATTCTGGGTAACAGAACCTGGTCCGAGCCACACAAGTCACCCCATCTTGGATTCCCCTAGGTCTCTAGTTTTCAGAAATGCACAGGTTTGGTAGGTTTCCCTAGGTGGCGGCTGAGCTACAGGCCAAAATCTACAGGTAGGCACTTTGCAAAAAACACCTCTGTTTTCCTTCACCAATTTGGCTGTGTCCACGTTGCGCTTTGGGGCATTTCCTGTCACGGGCGCTAGGCCTACCCACACAAGTGAGGTATCATTTTTATCGGGAGACGTGGGGGAACGCTGGGTGGAAGGAAATTCGTGGCTCCTCTCAGATTCCAGAACTTTCTGCCACAGAAATGTGAGGAACATGTGTTTTTTTAGCCAAATTTTGAGGTTTGCAAAGGATTCTGGGTAACAGAACCTGGTCCAAGCCACACAAGTCACCCCATCTTGGATTCCCCTAGGTCTCTAGTTTTCAGATATGCACAGGTTTGGTAGGTTTCCCTAGGTGGCGGCTGAGCCACAGGCCAAAATCTACAGGTAGGCACTTTGCAAAAAACACCTCTGTTTTCCTTCACAAATTTGGCTGTGTCCACGTTGCGCTTTGGGGCATTTCCTGTCACGGGCGCTAGGCCTACCCACACAAGTGAGGTATCATTTTTATCGGGAGACGTGGGGGAACGCTGGGTGGAAGGAAATTCGTGGCTCCTCTCAGATTCCAGAACTTTCTGCCACAGAAATGTGAGGAACATGTGTTTTTTTAGCCAAATTGTGAGGTTTGCAAAGGATTCTGGGTAACAGAACCTGGTCCGAGCCACACAAGTCACCCCATCTTGGATTCCCCTAGGTCTCTAGTTTTCAGAAATGCACAGGTTTGGTAGGTTTCCCTAGGTGGCGGCTGAGCTACAGGCCAAAATCTACAGGTAGGCACTTTGCAAAAAACACCTCTGTTTTCCTTCACAAATTTGGATGTGTCCACGTTGCGCTTTGGGGCGTTTCCTGTCGCGGGCGCTAGGCCTATCCACACATGTGAGGTATCATTTTTATCGTGAGACGTGGGGGAACGCTGGGTGGAAGGAAATTCGTGGCTCCTCTCAGATTCCAGAACTTTCTGCCACAGAAATGTGAGGAACATGTGTTTTTTTAGCCAAATTTTGAGGTTTGCAAAGGATTCTGGGTAACAGAACCTGGTCCGAGCCACACAAGTCACCCCATCTTGGATTCCCCTAGGTCTCTAGTTTTCAGAAATGCACAGGTTTGGTAGGTTTCCCTAGGTGGCGGCTGAGCTACAGGCCAAAATCTACAGGTAGGCACTTTGCAAAAAACACCTCTGTTTTCCTTCACCAATTTGGCTGTGTCCACGTTGCGCTTTGGGGCATTTCCTGTCACAGGCGCTAGGCCTACCCACACAAGTGAGGTATCATTTTTATCGGGAGACATGGGGGAACGCTGGGTGGAAGGAAATTCGTGGCTCCTCTCAGATTCCAGAACTTTCTGCCACAGAAATGTGAGGAACATGTGTTTTGTTAGCCAAATTTTGAGGTTTGCAAAGGATTCTGGGTAACAGAACCTGGTCCGAGCCACACAAGTCACCCCATCTTGGATTCCCCTAGGTCTCTAGTTTTCAGAAATGCACAGGTTTGGTAGGTTTCCCGAGGTGGCGGCTGAGCTACAGGCCAAAATCTACAGGTAGGCACTTTGCAAAAAACACCTCTGTTTTCCTTCACCAATTTGGCTGTGTCCACGTTGCGCTTTGGGGCATTTCCTGTCACAGGCGCTAGGCCTACCCACACAAGTGAGGTATCATTTTTATCGGGAGACGTGGGGGAACGCTGGGTGGAAGGAAATTCGTGGCTCCTCTCAGATTCCAGAACTTTCTGCCACAGAAATGAGAGGAACATGTGTTTTTTTAGCCAAATTTTGAGGTTTGCAAAGGATTCTGGGTAACAGAACCTGGTCCGAGCCACACAAGTCACCCCATCTTGGATTCCCCTAGGTCTCTAGTTTTCAGAAATGCACAGGTTTGGTAGGTTTCCCTAGGTGGCGGCTGAGCTACAGGCCAAAATCTACAGGTAGGCACTTTGCAAAAAACACCTCTGTTTTCCTTCACCAATTTGGCTGTGTCCACGTTGCGCTTTGGGGCATTTCCTGTCACAGGCGCTAGGCCTACCCACACAAGTGAGGTATCATTTTTATCGGGAGACGTGGGGGAACGCTGGGTGGAAGGAAATTCGTGGCTCCTCTCAGATTCCAGAACTTTCTGCCACAGAAATGTGAGGAACATGTGTTTTTTTAGCCAAATTTTGAGGTTTGCAAAGGATTCTGGGTAACAGAACCTGGTCCGAGCCACACAAGTCACCCCATCTTGGATTCCCCTAGGTCTCTAGTTTTCAGAAATGCACAGGTTTGGTAGGTTTCCATAGGTGGCGGCTGAGCTACAGGCCAAAATCTACAGGTAGGCACTTTGCAAAAAACATCTCTGTTTTCCTTCACCAATTTGGCTGTGTCCACGTTGCGCTTTGGGGCATTTCCTGTCACGGGCGCTAGGCCTACCCACACAAGTGAGGTATCATTTTTATCGGGAGACGTGGGGGAAAGCTGGGTGGAAGGAAATTCGTGCCGCCTCTCAGATTCCAGAACTTTCTGCCACAGAAATGTGAGGAACATGTGTTTTTTTAGCCAAATTTTGAGGTTTGCAAAGGATTCTGGGTAACAGAACCTGGTCCGAGCCACACAAGTCACCCCATTTTGGATTCCCCTATGTCTCTAGTTTTCAGAAATGCACAGGGTTGGTAGGTTTCCCTAGGTGGCGGCTGAGCTACAGGCCAAAATCTACAGGTAGGCACTTTGCAAAAAACACCTCTGTTTTCCTTCACCAATTTGGCTGTGTCCACGTTGCGCTTTGGGGCATTTCCTGTCGCGGGCACTAGGCCTACCCACACAAGTGAGGTATCATTTTTATCAGGAGACGTGGGGGAACGCTGGGTGGAAGGAAATTCGTGGCTCCTCTCAGATTCCAGAACTTTCTGCCACAGAAATGTGAGGAACATGTGTTTTTTTAGCCAAATTTTGAAGTTTGCAAAGGATTCTGGGTAACAGAACCTGGTCCGAGCCACACAAGTCACCCCATCTTGGATTCCCCTAGGTCTCTAGTTTTCAGAAATGCACAGGTTTGGTAGGTTTCCCTAGGTGGCGGCTGAGCTACAGGCCAAAATCTACAGGTAGGCACTTTGCAAAAAACACCTCTGTTTTCCTTCACAAATTTGGATGTGTCCACGTTGCGCTTTGGGGCGTTTCCTGTCGCGGGCGCTAGGCCTATCCACACATGTGAGGTATCATTTTTATCGTGAGACGTGGGGGAACGCTGGGTGGAAGGAAATTCGTGGCTCCTCTCAGATTCCAGAACTTTCTGCCACAGAAATGTGAGGAACATGTGTTTTTTTAGCCAAATTTTGAGGTTTGCAAAGGATTCTGGGTAACAGAACCTGGTCCGAGCCACACAAGTCACCCCATCTTGGATTCCCCTAGGTCTCTAGTTTTCAGAAATGCACAGGTTTGGTAGGTTTCCCTAGGTGGCGGCTGAGCTACAGGCCAAAATCTACAGGTAGGCACTTTGCAAAAAACACCTCTGTTTTCCTTCACCAATTTGGCTGTGTCCACGTTGCGCTTTGGGGCATTTCCTGTCACAGGCGCTAGGCCTACCCACACAAGTGAGGTATCATTTTTATCGGGAGACGTGGGGGAACGCTGGGTGGAAGGAAATTCGTGGCTCCTCTCAGATTCCAGAACTTTCTGCCACAGAAATGTGAGGAACATGTGTTTTTTTAGCCAAATTTTGAGGTTTGCAAAGGATTCTGGGTAACAGAACCTGGTCCGAGCCACACAAGTCACCCCATCTTGGATTCCCCTAGGTCTCTAGTTTTCAGAAATGCACAGGTTTGGTAGGTTTCCCTAGGTGGCGGCTGAGCTACAGGCCAAAATCTACAGGTAGGCACTTTGCAAAAAACACCTCTGTTTTCCTTCACCAATTTGGCTGTGTCCACGTTGCGCTTTGGGGCATTTCCTGTCACAGGCGCTAGGCCTACCCACACAAGTGAGGTATCATTTTTATCGGGAGACGTGGGGGAACGCTGGGTGGAAGGAAATTCGTGGCTCCTCTCAGATTCCAGAACTTTCTGCCACAGAAATGTGAGGAACATGTGTTTTTTTAGCCAAATTTTGAGGTTTGCAAAGGATTCTGGGTAACAGAACCTGGTCCGAGCCACACAAGTCACCCCATCTTGGATTCCCCTAGGTCTCTAGTTTTCAGAAATGCACAGGTTTGGTAGGTTTCCCTAGGTGTCGGCTGAGCTACAGGCCAAAATCTACAGGTAGGCACTTTGCAAAAAACATCTCTGTTTTCCTTCACCAATTTGGCTGTGTCCACGTTGCGCTTTGGGGCATTTCCTGTCACGGGCGCTAGGCCTACCCACACAAGTGAGGTATCATTTTTATCGGGAGACATGGGGGAACGCTGGGTGGAAGGAAATTTGTGGCTCCTCTCAGATTCCAGAACTTTCTGCCACAGAAATGTGAGGAACATGTGTTTTTTTAGCCAAATTTTGAGGTTTGCAAAGGATTCTGGGTAACAGAACCTGGTCCGAGCCACACAAGTCACCCCATTTTGGATTCCCCTAGGTCTCTAGTTTTCAGAAATGCACAGGGTTGGTAGGTTTCCCTAGGTGGCGGCTGAGCTACAGGCCAAAATCTACAGGTAGGCACTTTGCAAAAAACACCTCTGTTTTCCTTCACCAATTTGGCTGTGTCCACGTTGCGCTTTGGGGCATTTCCTGTCGCGGGCGCTAGGCCTACCCACACAAGTGAGGTATCATTTTTATCAGGAGACGTGGGGGAACGCTGGGTGGAAGGAAATTCGTGGCTCCTCTCAGATTCCAGAACTTTCTGCCACAGAAATGTGAGGAACATGTGTTTTTTTAGCCACATTTTGAGGTTTGCAAAGGATTCTGGGTAACAGAACCTGGTCCGAGCCACACAAGTCACCCCATCTTGGATTCCCCTAGGTCTCTAGTTTTCAGAAATGCACAGGTTTGGTAGGTTTCCCTAGGTGGCGGCTGAGCTACAGGCCAAAATCTACAGGTAGGCACTTTCCAAAAAACACCTCTGTTTTCCTTCACCAATTTGGCTGTGTCCACGTTGCGCTTTGGGGCATTTCCTGTCACGGGCGCTAGGCCTACCCACACAAGTGAGGTATCATTTTTATCGGGAGACGTGGGGGAACGCTGGGTGGAAGGAAATTTGTGGCTCCTCTCAGATTCCAGAACTTTCTGCCACAGAAATGTGAGGAACATGTGTTTTTTTAGCCAAATTTTGAGGTTTGCAAAGGATTCTGGGTAACAGAACCTGGTCCGAGCCACACAAGTCACCCCATCTTGGATTCCCCTAGGTCTCTAGTTTTCAGAAATGCACAGGTTTGGTAGGTTTCCCTAGGTGGCGGCTGAGCTACAGGCCAAAATCTACAGGTAGGCACTTTGCAAAAAACACCTCTGTTTTCCTTCACCAATTTGGCTGTGTCCACGTTGCGCTTTGGGGCATTTCCTGTCACGGGCGCTAGGCCTACCCACACAAGTGAGGTATCATTTTTATCGGGAGACGTGGGGGAACGCTGGGTGGAAGGAAATTCGTGGCTCCTCTCAGATTCCAGAACTTTCTGCCACAGAAATGTGAGGAACATGTGTTTTTTTAGCCAAATTTTGAGGTTTGCAAAGGATTCTGGGTAACAGAACCTGGTCCAAGCCACACAAGTCACCCCATCTTGGATTCCCCTAGGTCTCTAGTTTTCAGATATGCACAGGTTTGGTAGGTTTCCCTAGGTGGCGGCTGAGCCACAGGCCAAAATCTACAGGTAGGCACTTTGCAAAAAACACCTCTGTTTTCCTTCACAAATTTGGCTGTGTCCACGTTGCGCTTTGGGGCATTTCCTGTCACGGGCGCTAGGCCTACCCACACAAGTGAGGTATCATTTTTATCGGGAGACGTGGGGGAACGCTGGGTGGAAGGAAATTCGTGGCTCCTCTCAGATTCCAGAACTTTCTGCCACAGAAATGTGAGGAACATGTGTTTTTTTAGCCAAATTTTGAGGTTTGCAAAGGATTCTGGGTAACAGAACCTGGTCCGAGCCACACAAGTCACCCCATCTTGGATTCCCCTAGGTCTCTAGTTTTCAGAAATGCACAGGTTTGGTAGGTTTCCCTAGGTGGCGGCTGAGCTACAAGCCAAAATCTACAGGTAGGCACTTTGCAAAAAACACCTCTGTTTTCCTTCACAAATTTGGATGTGTCCACGTTGCGCTTTGGGGCGTTTCCTGTCGCGGGCGCTAGGCCTATCCACACATGTGAGGTATCATTTTTATCGTGAGACGTGGGGGAACGCTGGGTGGAAGGAAATTCGTGGCTCCTCTCAGATTCCAGAACTTTCTGCCACAGAAATGTGAGGAACATGTGTTTTTTTAGCCAAATTTTGAGGTTTGCAAAGGATTCTGGGTAACAGAACCTGGTCCGAGCCACACAAGTCACCCCATCTTAGATTCCCCTAGGTCTCTAGTTTTCAGAAATGCACAGGTTTGGTAGGTTTCCATAGGTGGCGGCTGAGCTACAGGCCAAAATCTACAGGTAGGCACTTTGCAAAATACACCTCTGTTTTCCTTCACAAATTTGGCTCTGTCCACGTTGCGCTTTGGGGCATTTCCTGTCACAGGCGCTAGGCCTACCCACACAAGTGAGGTATCATTTTTATCGGGAGACATGGGGGAACGCTGGGTGGAAGGAAATTCGTGGCTCCTCTCAGATTCCAGAACTTTCTGCCACAGAAATGTGAGGAACATGTGTTTTTTTAGCCAAATTTTGAGGTTTGCAAAGGATTCTGGGTAACAGAACCTGGTCCGAGCCACACAAGTCACCCCATCTTGGATTCCCCTAGGTCTCTAGTTTTCAGAAATGCACAGGTTTGGTAGGTTTCCCGAGGTGGCGGCTGAGCTACAGGCCAAAATCTACAGGTAGGCACTTTGCAAAAAACACCTCTGTTTTCCTTCACCAATTTGGCTGTGTCCACGTTGCGCTTTGGGGCATTTCCTGTCACAGGCGCTAGGCCTACCCACACAAGTGAGGTATCATTTTTATCGGGAGACGTGGAGGAACGCTGGGTGGAAGGAAATTCGTGGCTCCTCTCAGATTCCAGAACTTTCTGCCACAGAAATGTGAGGAACATGTATTTTTTTAGCCAAATTTTGAGGTTTGCAAAGGATTCTGGGTAACAGAACCTGGTCCGAGCCACACAAGTCACCCCATCTTGGATTCCCCTAGGTCTCTAGTTTTCAGAAATGCACAGGTTTGGTAGGTTTCCATAGGTGGCGTCTGAGCTACAGGCCAAAATCTACAGGTAGGCACTTTGCAAAAAACATCTCTGTTTTCCTTCACCAATTTGGCTGTGTCCACGTTGCGCTTTGGGGCATTTCCTGTCACGGGCGCTAGGCCTACCCACACAAGTGAGGTATCATTTTTATCGGGAGACGTGGGGGAAAGCTGGGTGGAAGGAAATTCGTGCCGCCTCTCAGATTCCAGAACTTTCTGCCACAGAAATGTGAGGAACATGTGTTTTTTTAGCCAAATTTTGAGGTTTGCAAAGGATTCTGGGTAACAGAACCTGGTCCGAGCCACACAAGTCACCCCATTTTGGATTCCCCTATGTCTCTAGTTTTCAGAAATGCACAGGGTTGGTAGGTTTCCCTAGGTGGCGGCTGAGCTACAGGCCAAAATCTACAGGTAGGCACTTTGCAAAAAACACCTCTGATTTCCTTCACCAATTTGGCTGTGTCCACGTTGCGCTTTGGGGCATTTCCTGTCGCGGGCGCTAGGCCTACCCACACAAGTGAGGTATCATTTTTATCAGGAGACGTGGGGGAACGCTGGGTGGAAGGAAATTCGTGGCTCCTCTCAGATTCCAGAACTTTCTGCCACAGAAATGTGAGGAACATGTGTTTTTTTAGCCAAATTTTGAGGTTTGCAAAGGATTCTGGGTAACAGAACCTGGTCCGAGCCACACAAGTCACCCCATCTTGGATTCCCCTAGGTCTCTAGTTTTCAGAAATGCACAGGTTTGGTAGGTTTCCCTAGGTGGCGGCTGAGCTACAGGCCAAAATCTACAGGTAGGCACTTTGCAAAAAACACCTCTGTTTTCCTTCACAAATTTGGATGTGTCCACGTTGCGCTTTGGGGCGTTTCCTGTCGCGGGCGCTAGGCCTATCCACACATGTGAGGTATCATTTTTATCGTGAGACGTGGGGGAACGCTGGGTGGAAGGAAATTCGTGGCTCTTCTCATATTCCAGAACTTTCTGCCACAGAAATGTGAGGAACATGTGTTTTTTTAGCCAAATTTTGAGGTTTGCAAAGGATTCTGGGTAACAGAACCTGGTCCGAGCCACACAAGTCACCCCATCTTGGATTCCCCTAGGTCTCTAGTTTTCAGAAATGCACAGGTTTGGTAGGTTTCCCTAGGTGGCGGCTGAGCTACAGGCCAAAATCTACAGGTAGGCACTTTGCAAAAAACACCTCTGTTTTCCTTCACCAATTTGGCTGTGTCCACGTTGCGCTTTGGGGCATTTCCTGTCACAGGCGCTAGGCCTACCCACACAAGTGAGGTATCATTTTTATCGGGAGACGTGGGGGAACGCTGGGTGGAAGGAAATTCGTGGCTCCTCTCAGATTCCAGAACTTTCTGCCACAGAAATGTGAGGAACATGTGTTTTTTTAGCCAAATTTTGAGGTTTGCAAAGGATTCTGGGTAACAGAACCTGGTCCGAGCCACACAAGTCACCCCATCTTGGATTCCCCTAGGTCTCTAGTTTTCAGAAATGCACAGGTTTGGTAGGTTTCCCGAGGTGGCGGCTGAGCTACAGGCCAAAATCTACAGGTAGGCACTTTGCAAAAAACACCTCTGTTTTCCTTCACCAATTTGGCTGTGTCCACGTTGCGCTTTGGGGCATTTCCTGTCACAGGCGCTAGGCCTACCCACACAAGTGAGGTATCATTTTTATCGGGAGACGTGGGGGAACGCTGGGTGGAAGGAAATTCGTGGCTCCTCTCAGATTCCAGAACTTTCTGCCACAGAAATGAGAGGAACATGTGTTTTTTTAGCCAAATTTTGAGGTTTGCAAAGGATTCTGGGTAACAGAACCTGGTCCGAGCCACACAAGTCACCCCATCTTGGATTCCCCTAGGTCTCTAGTTTTCAGAAATGCACAGGTTTGGTAGGTTTCCCTAGGTGGCGGCTGAGCTACAGGCCAAAATCTACAGGTAGGCACTTTGCAAAAAACACCTCTGTTTTCCTTCACCAATTTGGCTGTGTCCACGTTGCGCTTTGGGGCATTTCCTGTCACAGGCGCTAGGCCTACCCACACAAGTGAGGTATCATTTTTATCGGGAGACGTGGGGGAACGCTGGGTGGAAGGAAATTCGTGGCTCCTCTCAGATTCCAGAACTTTCTGCCACAGAAATGTGAGGAACATGTGTTTTTTTAGCCAAATTTTGAGGTTTGCAAAGGATTCTGGGTAACAGAACCTGGTCCGAGCCACACAAGTCACCCCATCTTGGATTCCCCTAGGTCTCTAGTTTTCAGAAATGCACAGGTTTGGTAGGTTTCCATAGGTGGCGGCTGAGCTACAGGCCAAAATCTACAGGTAGGCACTTTGCAAAAAACATCTCTGTTTTCCTTCACCAATTTGGCTGTGTCCACGTTGCGCTTTGGGGCATTTCCTGTCACGGGCGCTAGGCCTACCCACACAAGTGAGGTATCATTTTTATCGGGAGACGTGGGGGAAAGCTGGGTGGAAGGAAATTCGTGCCGCCTCTCAGATTCCAGAACTTTCTGCCACAGAAATGTGAGGAACATGTGTTTTTTTAGCCAAATTTTGAGGTTTGCAAAGGATTCTGGGTAACAGAACCTGGTCCGAGCCACACAAGTCACCCCATTTTGGATTCCCCTATGTCTCTAGTTTTCAGAAATGCACAGGGTTGGTAGGTTTCCCTAGGTGGCGGCTGAGCTACAGGCCAAAATCTACAGGTAGGCACTTTGCAAAAAACACCTCTGTTTTCCTTCACCAATTTGGCTGTGTCCATGTTGCGCTTTGGGGCATTTCCTGTCGCGGGCACTAGGCCTACCCACACAAGTGAGGTATCATTTTTATCAGGAGACGTGGGGGAACGCTGGGTGGAAGGAAATTCGTGGCTCCTCTCAGATTCCAGAACTTTCTGCCACAGAAATGTGAGGAACATGTGTTTTTTTAGCCAAATTTTGAGGTTTGCAAAGGATTCTGGGTAACAGAACCTGGTCCGAGCCACACAAGTCACCCCATCTTGGATTCCCCTAGGTCTCTAGTTTTCAGAAATGCACAGGTTTGGTAGGTTTCCCTAGGTGGCGGCTGAGCTACAGGCCAAAATCTACAGGTAGGCACTTTGCAAAAAACACCTCTGTTTTCCTTCACCAATTTGGCTGTGTCCACGTTGCGCTTTGGGGCATTTCCTGTCACAGGCGCTAGGCCTACCCACACAAGTGAGGTATCATTTTTATCGGGAGACGTGGGGGAACGCTGGGTGGAAGGAAATTCGTGGCTCCTCTCAGATTCCAGAACTTTCTGCCACAGAAATGTGAGGAACATGTGTTTTTTTAGCCAAATTTTGAGGTTTGCAAAGGATTCTGGGTAACAGAACCTGGTCCGAGCCACACAAGTCACCCCATCTTGGATTCCCCTAGGTCTCTAGTTTTCAGAAATGCACAGGTTTGGTAGGTTTCCCTAGGTGGCGGCTGAGCTACAGGCCAAAATCTACAGGTAGGCACTTTGCAAAAAACATCTCTGTTTTCCTTCACCAATTTGGCTGTGTCCACGTTGCGCTTTGGGGCATTTCCTGTCACGGGCGCTAGGCCTACCCACACAAGTGAGGTATCATTTTTATCGGGAGACATGGGGGAACGCTGGGTGGAAGGAAATTTGTGGCTCCTCTCAGATTCCAGAACTTTCTGCCACAGAAATGTGAGGAACATGTGTTTTTTAAGCCAAATTTTGAGGTTTGCAAAGGATTCTGGGTAACAGAACCTGGTCCGAGCCACACAAGTCACCCCATTTTGGATTCCCCTAGGTCTCTAGTTTTCAGAAATGCACAGGGTTGGTAGGTTTCCCTAGGTGGCGGCTGAGCTACAGGCCAAAATCTACAGGTAGGCACTTTGCAAAAAACACCTCTGTTTTCCTTCACCAATTTGGCTGTGTCCACGTTGCGCTTTGGGGCATTTCCTGTCGCGGGCGCTAGGCCTACCCACACAAGTGAGGTATCATTTTTATCAGGAGACGTGGGGGAACGCTGGGTGGAAGGAAATTCGTGGCTCCTCTCAGATTCCAGAACTTTCTGCCACAGAAATGTGAGGAACATGTGTTTTTTTAGCCACATTTTGAGGTTTGCAAAGGATTCTGGGTAACAGAACCTGGTCCGAGCCACACAAGTCACCCCATCTTGGATTCCCCTAGGTCTCTAGTTTTCAGAAATGCACAGGTTTGGTAGGTTTCCCTAGGTGGCGGCTGAGCTACAGGCCAAAATCTACAGGTAGGCACTTTCCAAAAAACACCTCTGTTTTCCTTCACCAATTTGGCTGTGTCCACGTTGCGCTTTGGGGCATTTCCTGTCACGGGCGCTAGGCCTACCCACACAAGTGAGGTATCATTTTTATCGGGAGACGTGGGGGAACGCTGGGTGGAAGGAAATTTGTGGCTCCTCTCAGATTCCAGAACTTTCTGCCACAGAAATGTGAGGAACATGTGTTTTTTTAGCCAAATTTTGAGGTTTGCAAAGGATTCTGGGTAACAGAACCTGGTCCGAGCCACACAAGTCACCCCATCTTGGATTCCCCTAGGTCTCTAGTTTTCAGAAATGCACAGGTTTGGTAGGTTTCCCTAGGTGGCGGCTGAGCTACAGGCCAAAATCTACAGGTAGGCACTTTGCAAAAAACACCTCTGTTTTCCTTCACCAATTTGGCTGTGTCCACGTTGCGCTTTGGGGCATTTCCTGTCACGGGCGCTAGGCCTACCCACACAAGTGAGGTATCATTTTTATCGGGAGACGTGGGGGAACGCTGGGTGGAAGGAAATTCGTGGCTCCTCTCAGATTCCAGAACTTTCTGCCACAGAAATGTGAGGAACATGTGTTTTTTTAGCCAAATTTTGAGGTTTGCAAAGGATTCTGGGTAACAGAACCTGGTCCAAGCCACACAAGTCACCCCATCTTGGATTCCCCTAAGTCTCTAGTTTTCAGATATGCACAGGTTTGGTAGGTTTCCCTAGGTGGCGGCTGAGCCACAGGCCAAAATCTACAGGTAGGCACTTTGCAAAAAACACCTCTGTTTTCCTTCACAAATTTGGCTGTGTCCACGTTGCGCTTTGGGGCATTTCCTGTCACGGGCGCTAGGCCTACCCACACAAGTGAGGTATCATTTTTATCGGGAGACGTGGGGGAACGCTGGGTAGAAGGAAATTCGTGGCTCCTCTCAGATTCCAGAACTTTCTGCCACAGAAATGTGAGGAACATGTGTTTTTTTAGCCAAATTGTGAGGTTTGCAAAGGATTCTGGGTAACAGAACCTGGTCCGAGCCACACAAGTCACCCCATCTTGGATTCCCCTAGGTCTCTAGTTTTCAGAAATGCACAGGTTTGGTAGGTTTCCCTAGGTGGCGGCTGAGCTACAGGCCAAAATCTACAGGTAGGCACTTTGCAAAAAACACCTCTGTTTTCCTTCACAAATTTGGATGTGTCCACGTTGCGCTTTGGGGCGTTTCCTGTCGCGGGCGCTAGGCCTATCCACACATGTGAGGTATCATTTTTATCGTGAGACGTGGGGGAACGCTGGGTGGAAGGAAATTCGTGGCTCCTCTCAGATTCCAGAACTTTCTGCCACAGAAATGTGAGGAACATGTGTTTTTTTAGCCAAATTTTGAGGTTTGCAAAGGATTCTGGGTAACAGAACCTGGTCCGAGCCACACAAGTCACCCCATCTTGGATTCCCCTAGGTCTCTAGTTTTCAGAAATGCACAGGTTTGGTAGGTTTCCCTAGGTGGCGGCTGAGCTACAGGCCAAAATCTACAGGTAGGCACTTTGCAAAAAACACCTCTGTTTTCCTTCACCAATTTGGCTGTGTCCACGTTGCGCTTTGGGGCATTTCCTGTCACAGGCGCTAGGCCTACCCACACAAGTGAGGTATCATTTTTATCGGGAGACATGGGGGAACGCTGGGTGGAAGGAAATTCGTGGCTCCTCTCAGATTCCAGAACTTTCTGCCACAGAAATGTGAGGAACATGTGTTTTGTTAGCCAAATTTTGAGGTTTGCAAAGGATTCTGGGTAACAGAACCTGGTCCGAGCCACACAAGTCACCCCATCTTGGATTCCCCTAGGTCTCTAGTTTTCAGAAATGCACAGGTTTGGTAGGTTTCCCGAGGTGGCGGCTGAGCTACAGGCCAAAATCTACAGGTAGGCACTTTGCAAAAAACACCTCTGTTTTCCTTCACCAATTTGGCTGTGTCCACGTTGCGCTTTGGGGCATTTCCTGTCACAGGCGCTAGGCCTACCCACACAAGTGAGGTATCATTTTTATCGGGAGACGTGGGGGGAACGCTGGGTGGAAGGAAATTCGTGGCTCCTCTCAGATTCCAGAACTTTCTGCCACAGAAATGAGAGGAACATGTGTTTTTTTAGCCAAATTTTGAGGTTTGCAAAGGATTCTGGGTAACAGAACCTGGTCCGAGCCACACAAGTCACCCCATCTTGGATTCCCCTAGGTCTCTAGTTTTCAGAAATGCACAGGTTTGGTAGGTTTCCCTAGGTGGCGGCTGAGCTACAGGCCAAAATCTACAGGTAGGCACTTTGCAAAAAACACCTCTGTTTTCCTTCACCAATTTGGCTGTGTCCACGTTGCGCTTTGGGGCATTTCCTGTCACAGGCGCTAGGCCTACCCACACAAGTGAGGTATCATTTTTATCGGGAGACGTGGGGGAACGCTGGGTGGAAGGAAATTCGTGGCTCCTCTCAGATTCCAGAACTTTCTGCCACAGAAATGTGAGGAACATGTGTTTTTTTAGCCAAATTTTGAGGTTTGCAAAGGATTCTGGGTAACAGAACCTGGTCCGAGCCACACAAGTCACCCCATCTTGGATTCCCCTAGGTCTCTAGTTTTCAGAAATGCACAGGTTTGGTAGGTTTCCATAGGTGGCGGCTGAGCTACAGGCCAAAATCTACAGGTAGGCACTTTGCAAAAAACATCTCTGTTTTCCTTCACCAATTTGGCTGTGTCCACGTTGCGCTTTGGGGCATTTCCTGTCACGGGCGCTAGGCCTACCCACACAAGTGAGGTATCATTTTTATCGGGAGACGTGGGGGAAAGCTGGGTGGAAGGAAATTCGTGCCGCCTCTCAGATTCCAGAACTTTCTGCCACAGAAATGTGAGGAACATGTGTTTTTTTAGCCAAATTTTGAGGTTTGCAAAGGATTCTGGGTAACAGAACCTGGTCCGAGCCACACAAGTCACCCCATTTTGGATTCCCCTATGTCTCTAGTTTTCAGAAATGCACAGGGTTGGTAGGTTTCCCTAGGTGGCGGCTGAGCTACAGGCCAAAATCTACAGGTAGGCACTTTGCAAAAAACACCTCTGTTTTCCTTCACCAATTTGGCTGTGTCCACGTTGCGCTTTGGGGCATTTCCTGTCGCGGGCACTAGGCCTACCCACACAAGTGAGGTATCATTTTTATCAGGAGACGTGGGGGAACGCTGGGTGGAAGGAAATTCGTGGCTCCTCTCAGATTCCAGAACTTTCTGCCACAGAAATGTGAGGAACATGTGTTTTTTTAGCCAAATTTTGAAGTTTGCAAAGGATTCTGGGTAACAGAACCTGGTCCGAGCCACACAAGTCACCCCATCTTGGATTCCCCTAGGTCTCTAGTTTTCAGAAATGCACAGGTTTGGTAGGTTTCCCTAGGTGGCGGCTGAGCTACAGGCCAAAATCTACAGGTAGGCACTTTGCAAAAAACACCTCTGTTTTCCTTCACAAATTTGGATGTGTCCACGTTGCGCTTTGGGGCGTTTCCTGTCGCGGGCGCTAGGCCTATCCACACATGTGAGGTATCATTTTTATCGTGAGACGTGGGGGAACGCTGGGTGGAAGGAAATTCGTGGCTCCTCTCAGATTCCAGAACTTTCTGCCACAGAAATGTGAGGAACATGTGTTTTTTTAGCCAAATTTTGAGGTTTGCAAAGGATTCTGGGTAACAGAACCTGGTCCGAGCCACACAAGTCACCCCATCTTGGATTCCCCTAGGTCTCTAGTTTTCAGAAATGCACAGGTTTGGTAGGTTTCCCTAGGTGGCGGCTGAGCTACAGGCCAAAATCTACAGGTAGGCACTTTGCAAAAAACACCTCTGTTTTCCTTCACCAATTTGGCTGTGTCCACGTTGCGCTTTGGGGCATTTCCTGTCACAGGCGCTAGGCCTACCCACACAAGTGAGGTATCATTTTTATCGGGAGACGTGGGGGAACGCTGGGTGGAAGGAAATTCGTGGCTCCTCTCAGATTCCAGAACTTTCTGCCACAGAAATGTGAGGAACATGTGTTTTTTTTAGCCAAATTTTGAGGTTTGCAAAGGATTCTGGGTAACAGAACCTGGTCCGAGCCACACAAGTCACCCCATCTTGGATTCCCCTAGGTCTCTAGTTTTCAGAAATGCACAGGTTTGGTAGGTTTCCCTAGGTGGCGGCTGAGCTACAGGCCAAAATCTACAGGTAGGCACTTTGCAAAAAACACCTCTGTTTTCCTTCACCAATTTGGCTGTGTCCACGTTGCGCTTTGGGGCATTTCCTGTCACAGGCGCTAGGCCTACCCACACAAGTGAGGTATCATTTTTATCGGGAGACGTGGGGGAACGCTGGGTGGAAGGAAATTCGTGGCTCCTCTCAGATTCCAGAACTTTCTGCCACAGAAATGTGAGGAACATGTGTTTTTTTAGCCAAATTTTGAGGTTTGCAAAGGATTCTGGGTAACAGAACCTGGTCCGAGCCACACAAGTCACCCCATCTTGGATTCCCCTAGGTCTCTAGTTTTCAGAAATGCACAGGTTTGGTAGGTTTCCCTAGGTGGCGGCTGAGCTACAGGCCAAAATCTACAGGTAGGCACTTTGCAAAAAACATCTCTGTTTTCCTTCACCAATTTGGCTGTGTCCACGTTGCGCTTTGGGGCATTTCCTGTCACGGGCGCTAGGCCTACCCACACAAGTGAGGTATCATTTTTATCGGGAGACATGGGGGAACGCTGGGTGGAAGGAAATTTGTGGCTCCTCTCAGATTCCAGAACTTTCTGCCACAGAAATGTGAGGAACATGTGTTTTTTTTAGCCAAATTTTGAGGTTTTGCAAAGGATTCTGGGTAACAGAACCTGGTCCGAGCCACACAAGTCACCCCATTTTGGATTCCCCTAGGTCTCTAGTTTTCAGAAATGCACAGGGTTGGTAGGTTTCCCTAGGTGGCGGCTGAGCTACAGGCCAAAATCTACAGGTAGGCACTTTGCAAAAAACACCTCTGTTTTCCTTCACCAATTTGGCTGTGTCCACGTTGCGCTTTGGGGCATTTCCTGTCGCGGGCGCTAGGCCTACCCACACAAGTGAGGGTATCATTTTTATCAGGAGACGTGGGGGAACGCTGGGTGGAAGGAAATTCGTGGCTCCTCTCAGATTCCAGAACTTTCTGCCACAGAAATGTGAGGAACATGTGTTTTTTTAGCCACATTTTGAGGTTTGCAAAGGATTCTGGGTAACAGAACCTGGTCCGAGCCACACAAGTCACCCCATCTTGGATTCCCCTAGGTCTCTAGTTTTCAGAAATGCACAGGTTTGGTAGGTTTCCCTAGGTGGCGGCTGAGCTACAGGCCAAAATCTACAGGTAGGCACTTTCCAAAAAACACCTCTGTTTTCCTTCACCAATTTGGCTGTGTCCACGTTGCGCTTTGGGGCATTTCCTGTCACGGGCGCTAGGCCTACCCACACAAGTGAGGTATCATTTTTATCGGGAGACGTGGGGGAACGCTGGTGGAAGGAAATTTGTGGCTCCTCTCAGATTCCAGAACTTTCTGCCACAGAAATGTGAGGAACATGTGTTTTTTTAGCCAAATTTTGAGGTTTGCAAAGGATTCTGGGTAACAGAACCTGGTCCGAGCCACACAAGTCACCCCATCTTGGATTCCCCTAGGTCTCTAGTTTTCAGAAATGCACAGGTTTGGTAGGTTTCCCTAGGTGGCGGCTGAGCTACAGGCCAAAATCTACAGGTAGGCACTTTGCAAAAAACACCTCTGTTTTCCTTCACCAATTTGGCTGGGTCCACGTTGCGCTTTGGGGCATTTCCTGTCACGGGCGCTAGGCCTACCCACACAAGTGAGGTATCATTTTTATCGGGAGACGTGGGGGAACGCTGGGTGGAAGGAAATTCGTGGCTCCTCTCAGATTCCAGAACTTTCTGCCACAGAAATGTGAGGAACATGTGTTTTTTTAGCCAAATTTTGAGGTTTGCAAAGGATTCTGGGTAACAGAACCTGGTCCAAGCCACACAAGTCCACCCCATCTTGGATTCCCCTAGGTCTCTAGTTTTCAGATATGCACAGGTTTGGGTAGGTTTCCCTAGGTGGCAGCTGAGCCACAGGCCAAAATCTACAGGTAGGCACTTTGCAAAAACACCTCTGTTTTCCTTCACAAATTTGGCTGTGTCCACGTTGCGCTTTGGGGCATTTCCTGTCACGGGCGCTAGGCCTACCCACACAAGTGAGGTATCATTTTTATCGGGAGACGTGGGGGAACGCTGGGTGGAAGGAAATTCGTGCTCCTCTCAGATTCCAGAACTTTCTGCCACAGAAATGTGAGGAACATGTGTTTTTTTAGCCAAATTGTGAGGTTTGCAAAGGATTCTGGGTAACAGAACCTGGTCCGAGCCACACAAGTCACCCCATCTTGGATTCCCCCTAGGTCTCTAGTTTTCAGAAATGCACAGGTTTGGTAGTTT